>NW_026526778.1:0-217009 GCF_024362965.1 Panthera pardus | reverse complement strand
TTCCCGTGGTGGTTGCCGAAGCCAGGTGTCAGAAGAAATTAGACCTGCCCCATGGAAATGCTAAAGGGAATTCATTCAGCTGAAACAAAGAGACAAAATTGGTAACATAAAAACATATAAAATATATAAAATCACTGGTAGAGACAAAAGGAAATAGATCCTAGACTTTGGTGTAGGCATTGAGCTCAGGGATAAGTCATCAACCACAGGAAACAAAAACTAAAATAAAAAAGCAGGACTGCTGTAAACTAAAGGCCTTATGTCCAGCAAAGGGAAGAATCAAAACGTTGAGAGATCATGGACAGAAGAGAAGAACATCTTTGTAAACCAGTATCAGAGAAGGGACTAATATCCAATATATATAGAGAAATCAAACGACAGAATAAAAACAAAGAGAGAAATCTAATTTTCAAAATGGGCCAAGGGCCTCAGTATACATTTTGGTGAAGACATACGAATGGCGAATAAGTACATGAAAGGTGCTCAAAATTGCTCATCAGGGAATGCAAATCAAGTCCACAATGAAATGTCACTTCACACCTGTTAGAGGCTCTTTCTGAAAAATAAGAGAGAATTGATATGGTGAGGATGTGAAGAAAATGGAATCCTTTGGAGGAAATGTAAATTGGTGCTGCCACAGTGGAAACTAGTATGGCTGGTTTTCAGTAATGTCACTCTTACATACATATTTAACACAACTCATCAGTGGGGCAGTCGGTGGTTCATTTGGTTTTGTTGGACTTTGGCTCTGGTCATGATCTCCCCCCTTCGTGGGTTCAAGCCCTGTATTGGGCTCTGTGCTGAAATCTGCAAGCTTAGAGCCTGCTTTGGAATCTGTGTCTCCCCCTTTCTCTGCCACTCCCCCCTCTCAAAAATGAATAAACATTAAAACATTTTTTAAAATAAATGAAGGAAGTGATCAGTATCTCAAAGGTCTATCTACACCCCATGCTCATTGCAATATTATTAGCAAGAGCTGAGAAATAGAAGGATCCTAAGTATCTGCCAACCGACATAGTTAAAGAAGGTGTGATATATATATACTTAGGTACATATATACACACACAACCACACATACACTGCAATATTATTTAACAGGTGAAAGAAGGAAATCTTGCCATTTGTAACAAAACGATGGACCTTGAAGGAATTATGTTAACTGACAAAAGTCAGACAGAGAGAGACAAATATTGTATTGTCTTACTTACATATGAAATTTAAAAAACTGAACAGGCAGAAACAAAGAGTAGAATATGTTTTTCAGGAGTGTAGTTTGAGGGTTTGGGAAGATGTTTAAGAATAGAAATTTACGGGGCTCCTGGATGGCTTAGTGCCTTTAGCATCCGACTTTGGCTCAGGTCAAGATCTCACATTTTGTGAGTTTGAGCCCCACGTCAGGTTCTGTGCTGACAGCTCAAAGCCTGGAGCTTGCTTCAGATTCTGTGTCTCACTCTCTCTCTGGCCCTCACTCTCCCATGTCTCTCTGTCTCTCTCTGTCCCTCAAAAAATAAAGAAACATTTTAAAAATTTTTTAAAAAGAAGACAAATTTACAACCAATAAATAATTTTGGAGGTCTAATGTGCAGCATAGTAATTAAAGACAACATTACTGTGTTATAAACTTTAAAGTTTCTAGGACTAATTCTTAGCTGTCCTCAACCACACAAAGAATGACAAATATGTGACATAACAAAGGTGTTATCTAACATGGCCATAGTGATCATAAGGCAATATGTAAATTTATCAAATGAACACATTATTGGCCTTAAATGTATGCAATGTTAGATGTCTAACAATGTTAGATGTTTTTATCTCCATGAAAACAAACAAAAGATAGGTTTGTAATACCTACAACTCCTAAGGAAATAACTTAAGAATATAGCTAACACATCAATAGAGGCGCATTAAAATGGAACACTGATAGAATATATGTTTAATACATAAGATTTGAGGTAAAGTGGAAGAAGAAAACAAGACACACTAGAGAATAAATAGCAAATTGTATATCTAAATTCACTTATCCCAGTAATTACACTCATGTGAATGAAACATATTCCAATTATAAGATAAAGTGTCATCCCGAATAAAAGCGCAATATTGATCTATATGCTCTCTGTAACAGACACACTGTAGATTCAAAGGCACAAATAGGTGAAAATAAAAGGATAGCGAAAGATAGACCCTGCAAAGAGCAACCAAAGAAGTGAGCAGAAATGGCTGTTCTAATATCAAAGTAGCTGTTAAAACAAGAAATAGTAGTAGAAATTCAAAGAAACATATCAAAATGTTAAGGCTGTCAATAGAGGAGGAAGATAAAACAATTATAAACATTATTATTCACCTAACAACAGAACCCTGAAACACATGAAATAGAAACTGACAGACTTAGGATAAATAAATTAATGAGTATACTTGAAGATTGAAATCTCTTCCTTCAGTAAGAACAGCTTGTCGCAAATCAGGAGGACTATGGACAACTGTCAAACCTCTAAGAACCAGCTTGACATAACTGACATATATAGAAAGTGTTCTACATCATAAATTTAGGATCAAAAATTTTAAGGATGGAAATATTCAAAGTATTTTCTCTTAAGACTAAAAAAAAAAAATGAGAAGAAGCAATGGAAAGGAATCCGGAAAATTTCCAAACATGTGGAAAGTGATACACTTCTGAAACTTTACAGTTGAAGGATAAAATCTTTGAAAAAATCTTGTACCGGATGATAGAAATTCCTTTGTACTGGATGATAATAAACTGAGCATACATCAAAGTTTTTAGGATGAAACTAAAGTGGTGTTTAGAGCCAATTTGTACCTTTGTCAATTATGCTAAATAGGAAGAATGTTATCAACGCATGATCTAAGTTGCTTCCCTCTCAAGAAGCAAGAAGAGAAGAGCCATAGTTCAAATATGAGACACATACGTTTAGCTAAAAGTTGATCGTGAAGGATGGATCGTAGAATAACTCAAAGTAGCCCCAAATGGGCCAATACCCAAATATCCAAGAGCTTCCGCAATAGAATTGGTGTGCACATTGTAGGGGAATCCGACAACAGACCAGCAAAGAGATGTGGACAATTTATAACTTCATGCAGCTATGGGGATGAATCAGATAAGTGTACCTTCACCTGAAAATGCCAAAATACAATATGCATATGGTATGATGCCATGTATATAAACTGTTCTTGAAATGCAGAAAAGACCTTGATAGGGACATTGTGCAGTACTGGTAATATTCATTTTCTCATTCCATACAATGGTGACTCTGAAAACTCAGCTGTACGTTGGCATTTATAGCATATGATCCATCTGTATGTTGTTTACTGTACCACAATAAAATTATCTAGGAGAATATTATGAAGTAATTCAGATATATCTAAAATTAGACATAACGTTGAAAAAAAACCTACCAAACATAACTTGTGAAAACCAAAAGAAAAAGAAATAGGAATATCAGAAGTGTCTTACAGCCTCTAATATAATTTTATCTGTGATTCAGAAAACTTTTCACACTCTGTTAGAGTATTTAGATGTTTATGAATAGAGAAAATTGAAATACCAGTTAAAAGAAATCATTGTAGGGTCAAAAAAGGAGGATAATAAAATAAGTGCCATATACATTTTGATGGTAATACGATAAAAAAACCAAAATTACATGTCAGGGCATTCATAAATAGGTCTGACAATATGTAAAAATAATGGACTCTGATACAAGTAGAGTTATTCAAGTAGCACCATGTTGTATTTATTTTTGAAATGCCATAATCATAATCTGTCACATTGGCAATGAAGATCAATTGATGTGACTTCTCTGATGCACAAGGCACCTGAAAAAAAAAATATTTATTCTTACTTTTGAAAAGCCTTTAGAAAGGGGAGCCTGGGTGGTTCCATTGATGGAGCGTCCAACTCTTGATTTTGGCTCAGGTCATGATCTCAAGGTTTGTGAATTTGAACCCCACATTGGGCTCTGCACTGACAGCGTGGAGCATGCTTGGAATTCTCTCGCTCTCTCTCTCTATCTGTCTCTCTCTCTCTCTGTCTCTCTCCCTCTCTGTCCCTCCCTTGTGCACTTTCTCTCTCACACAAAATAAATAAATAAATATAACATAAAAAAATAACTTTTAGGGGGCGCCTGAGTGGCTCAGTCGGTTAAGCGGCCGACTTTGGCTCCAGTCATGATCTCGCAGTCTGTGGGTTCAAGCCCCGTGTCAGGCTCTGTGCTGAAGGCCTGGAGCCTGGAGCCTGCTTTGGATTCTGTGTCTCCCTCTCCCTCTGCCCCTCCCCCACTCATGCTCCTGTCTCTCTCTCTCTCTCTCTCTCTCTCTCTCTCTCTCTCTCTCTCTCAAAAATAAATAGACATTAAAAGATTTTAAAAAATAATAACTTTCAGAGAGATAGAAATGAACGGTAAATCCATGCAAAGACCCTGAATAGATATGTTAAGTCTGAAATTGAACTTGTATCAACTCACTGTTTAAAAAAGGGCAATTGGGGGACACCTGGTAAGATCAGTCAGTTGTGCTTCTGACTCTTGATTACTGCTCGGGTCTGGATCTCATGGCTCCTGAGAAAGAGCCCCATGTCAGGATCTGTGCTGACACCATGGACCTCTCTCTCACTGCCCCTCTGCCGCTTGACTTGTCAATTGCTCAAAGTAAATAAATAAACATTTAAAGCAAAAGGAAGATCTTTCAAGCATGAAACTAACAAAAAATACATGAAGACATTAGTTAAACAGATGAGAATGTGCAAAATTTGTACCCACACCATATGAAATGCAGAGTTCCACAAAAATGCAGTCATTCGGTGGAAAAACTATAGTCTTTTCAACAAATGTTGGGGAAACAATGACGTATCAAATCTTATTAATAATCATATACTTTATACCATATCTAAAAATGCTCAAAATAGATCACACATAATTGAAAACAAAACCTTTTAAGAGATGTTATAACAAATGCACAACCTGCAGTGGGGCAGAGATTTTAGACAGAACACCAAAACCATGACCTTAAAAGAAGATTGATAAAGTGCAGTTCATCAAGATAATCTCTGCTCTTCGAAGAGAAACAGAGGTCATAAGCCAGTTAAAAAATATTTACAAATCATGCATCTGCTAGAAGACTTGCTGCCAGGGTACATAAAGAATTCTCAAAATACAATGAAACAAAGTAAAATTGTTAGCAAAACAGTTCAATAGGTACTTCACCAAGCACCATGTGTATACGGCAAATGAGTACAGGAGCTGATGCTCACCCTAGTAGCCTTAGGAGTATTCAAATTAAAACCACCCCAGACCACACTTCCTGTTCTGGAAAGATAGACTGGATAGACTTTTCCCTAGTCCTCCCACCAATACAGCCACAATCCCTGAGCGTTATACTAAGATGACATAAGATTCAGAAAGGTAACGAGAGTCTACGGCCATACCACCCTGAACGCGCCCGGTCTCGTCTGATCTCAGAAGCTAAGCAGGGTCGGGCCTGGGTAGTACTTGGATGGGAGAAAGGTAACGAGAAAGCTGACAGATCCCAGCCCTGGAGACCCAAGGAATGGAATGGTGGTAAGCTCCCTGGAATTTCCCTCTACCTCACATAGACTGGTGTCAGAGAGCCTAGCAAACCACAGACACCAACAGGTACACACCCAAGTCTCCACAATGTTTCTTCTCTCCAGTCAAAATAACAGGAAAACAGGCATGCTAGATAAGCAGAAAAGTTTTAGACACTAACTGGGTGATTCTAATAAAAAACCACAGACTACCCACCAAAAGAATCAACACACATGCAAGAGAAATCAAGACATTCTCCGATCAAGGAACACTAAGAAAATGTATCACCACCAGACCCACTCTGAAAGAATTGCTAAAGAGAATACATGGTAAAAGAAGGCATTTTGGATCCTAAGGAAGGAAGAGAGGACAAACGTAAGAATAAAATTCTTACCAGGTCTAATGGACTTTCCTTCACCTCCTGTGTTTTCGAAATTGTTTGATATTTGAAGCAAAAGTATCAGTTGAAGAAAAGTTATAACATGCATGTGATTCTCCATGTAAGCAGAGAAATATTTAGGCCACTTCTAGTATAAATGGGACACGGTAATGGACCATAGAGGCAAGTGAGTCTTTACATTTTACTCAAACTGCTGTGGGTTGTGATAGACTATGTAGACTGTGATCTATGAATATACAATCATCTATATAAAGATATATAATATCTATATTACTTATATCAAGGAGATTAGAGCCCATGTGTACATATATATATACCTTTATGTATATAAAGTTACTGATGAAGAAAAGACCTACTTCGCTATAAACGATGCTCCGTCAATGAGGTAATGATGTAGATATATACAACTTTCACTCTTATCTCACAGCCTCAGACATAAAGCATCACAAAAAATAAATTCTAATTGGATCATAAATCATAATGAAAAGTTAAAAAATAAAGAAAGAAAAGGTAAATACAGGAAAATAATTTAGGATATTCTATTCATGAACTTTGGTAACTTCTGAAATAGGTCCATAATACTCATTGTAACATATAAAAAGCTAAGCAGGACCATGTCAGTTAATGGGGCGCCTGGGTGGCTCAGTCTATTAAACATCTGAAGTCGAGGCTTAATCCACTGAGCCACTCAGGAGCCCCATTTAATGACAAGCTTTTAATAGAATCTGGAAACATCTGAAAACTTACCTTGTCCTCTTCATCATCATAGTAGAGCAGGTTAGAGTTGTTAGAAGCACAGGACGTCAAACTCTCCTTCCATGATTTTCTCTCAGTGCTAATGTAATAGCAATTGTTGGAATACGTAAACCACTCTTTCAGACAATGACAACAGAGACATGCTGGAGAGAGATTGTGAGATATTATGCAAAAAGCTTTGACTATTACAAAATGAAACTTTACATAGTGTATATGGATACACATATGTGTACATAACATTTGTAGACCCTCACAAGCTGGTAAAATTAAAACAAAACACACACACACACACACTCAGAGAAGAGTCAGGCTTTCATCCCCTTCTTTATGTGCCCATATAAAGCAACCACAAAAATGTCCATCTATACATGTCCTGAGAGTCAGTGAACACAACCATCTTTATGGAATGATTTACCTTTTATCATGTTGTAGAAGGAGGAAATGTGAGGCAATTGTTAACAGCAGGTACGGTGATTTTGAATGAGTATTTCCTCATCAGTTCTGAAAGTTCATTAAGCGATTTTTGAATTCACTTTTTCCCAAAGAATCTGTTATCATCTTTGCCTACTTGAAGATAGAGCTAAAATAGACACTAAACTAATAACAGAATTTTGCAAGAGATGTTGTACCTTTCCGGATCCTTGTTTCCAGGGATGTTTTGTTCCACTCTGGTCCTTCAGTAGCTAGAACATTAAAGCAATTCTCAAAAAACATAATATTCAATGAAATAAATCATAATAATTTGAGTTTCCTAGTTTAAAATTGGGTGTGCTCTTTTACCAGAAAAATTGAATAAAGTAATGAAAATGAGGGGGAAAACAATTCAAAAGCTTAAAGAACGAAACCTCACCATCTCTTACAATATTTGGTTTAAGCAATCTCAAGAAATAATGTGTATTTCACCATAAAGTCTCTTGTATGACTTGCCTTTGAGTTATTAAATCCAAATATGTGTTTATTCTGCCTAAACTTATTCTGTTATTTCTACTTTAGATAAACTCTAAATAATCATTCCACATTTAGAGCACACATGCATTAAAATGAGACAATAAATTCAAAGTGTTACACACTATGTCGAGGAACTAATGATCAGTAAGGTGAAAATTCCCTTTTAGTCATTCAAACACGTACTTACAAGGGATAACAGCTATTGTTACCACAGTGGACATCAGGATGAGGCAGAGGATTCCCAAGATACCAGCAATGAGCTTCTCTGGAAATGAAGGTGAGTAGTAGGAAGAGAAATGCAAACACTGAGAAAGGATGCCTGGAAATAATCATTTACGAGATATACAACAAGCAAGTAAACCGAAAATGCACTGGGAATCACATACAATAACCTGCACCTCAAACCCATCACTATCATTGGAATCTTCTCTCAGAATATACCAATGCATTCAATTACAATACCATATTCCAACCTCCAGCTCTGGTCCTCACAAATGAAAACTATGTGAGATCACTTCCTACTCTTTCCCTACACCCCTACACCCCAAATTCAAATCCTAAAATAGACATATTTGTCTGTATTAAATGTTTTTTACCTTTGCAGGGAGAGTTCTTGCCATTCCCTTGAAGGGCCTGAGAAGCATTTTGAAGACTTAATTCTGCATAGGCAATCTCCTCCTCAGTTACTGAAATGGAACTTTTCGTGCCCTTAGGTTGCACTTGCTGTCTTTTTGAGCCCTTAGCATGATGGAGTTCCGCATAAGTCATGCCTTGGTTGTTCATGTTTGCAGCTGAGTAGTGTCAGCTACATTGTGGATGAAACTGCCCTGAAGGTCTTGATCAAGAGTGTGTGTCATGTGCTGACGACATTGCTAGTCCAGTGACACCGGGTGGCGTGCAGGGTGAGGGATACTCCACATTTGCAGTTGAACAATATAAAATCTGGTACTAACTTGTGTAGAGATTGAAATAAGTGTTTCATGATAGAATAAATGTTTTTTATTTACAATAATAGCGTAATAATACTGATTGGAAAACATGTAAAGCACTAAACTAGTGAAGAAGAAAGGAATTCATGAATAATAGTGTCCTCATTAAAGTAAGGTCAGATTCCACAGACATATTTTAACACTATTAGAATAACCAGAGTAATTAAAATACTATATTAGGAAAAAAGTGTTGTATCAATTTTGACAATGTTAAAACCCATTACTGGTTGAGAATTAGGTGCTCTAAGATTGGAGAATATTGTTTTTAGTACATATAGGAATTTCCTGTTGCAAACGACTTTTATTTGTGGTTTTAAATTGTGTTTCTAAAAAGTAATGCAGTGCTATCAAAGTGATATTTTACTTTGAACATCTGGGGAGTTCTGAGAATTGTTAAATTTTAGAAGAAATATTTCATATGTTGCAAAATGTTACATGACACACTAAGATTGCCCAGAGCAGGAACAATAGTGAAAACAAAAGGAAACAAAGCATTTTTTAAAAGAGGAGTTACCATCAGAAAGTGACAACTGACTTAATGGCAAAGATATGAAAGCATAAAATGATAAATAAAAGGACAGATCATTTATGGAAGAACACAGTTGCTACAAACGTCTATAAAGATCTACGATTTCAATGGCAGTTAGGGTAACTCCAGTTGTTTAGATATACTAAAACTCACATAAATTTAATTTCAGACCTCAGTCAAGGAACTGTGTAGTCAGTGAAGTCTGGAATTATTCCTGTCTCTCCAAGTACAAAGTATCACCTTCAGAAATTATTTCGTTGGGCACCTGGGTGGCTCAGTCAGTTGAGTGGTTGGTCGAGCGACCAACTTTCGCTCGGGTCATGATCTCATGGTTCTTGGGTTCGAACCCCACGCGGGGCTCTGTGCTGACAGCTCATGGTCTGAAGCATGCTTAAGATTCTGTGTCTCCCTCTCTCTGTCCCTCTCCTGCTCATTCTGTGTCTCTCTCTGTCTCTCAAAAATAAACATGAAAAATTAAAAAAAAATAAAAATTAAAAAGATTTCTTTCATGTCTACCTATCTAGTTTAGTAATCTAAAATAGGAATTAAAAGACGTACACTATAACGCATATAAAGCACTTAAACTCAATCTGAGTGGTCTAAGTTCTCAATAATGTGTTAGTGATTTTAATAATTTTTATTAAAACAATTTTTTGTTTCCTTTTGAGAGAGAGAGACAGAGAGTAAGACAGACTGTCAGTGGAGGAGGGTTAGAGAGAGTAAGACACAAATCTGAAGCAGGCTCCAGCCTCCGTGCTGTAGTACGGAGTCTGAGGTAGGGCTCGAACTCACAGACCGTGTAATCATGACCCCCGCAGACTTTGGACGCCCAACTGACTGAGCCACCCAAGCGCCCCAATTGTAAATATTTTTAACACAGTAATCATTTATCATTACTGATTCATAGCATTTACACCATGTAACAATTCATTACACAAGAGCGTCTTTCAGTATTGAATATCTTTCTTGGCCAAGTTTTGTTCAATTTTATAAAAAGTCTTTGGATTGTATATAGTTAAGTTTAAATTAACATTTTTACACAATGTACCTCATCTTGAATTTTATGAAAATCAAACTGCTTTCATTTATTGAAATAACTGTATCAGGAATTCCATTTCACCTTTATGGTATAATGGATTCATTTTAGGGATTTATGTTTAAAGACTGGACCAATGTCGAATATATATAATATATTCTTGATGACAACTGATGACAAACCCAAATCATGTGTTCTTTGTCCTGATGCTTCTGTGATCTCACCTTAAATTAATTGATTTGCCTATATTTATAAGTATATGCATATGTTCTTAATGACTTCTCCACAGGCAAGAATTTGAATATTGTAAGATCTCTAATGTATTTCATAGTCATTCTTGTTTGTTACCCTGAATTGTTGGAATGCAGATACCAATGTCCTCTGTAATTTCATTGTATATTAGCTGTGCCTCAGGTGCATCCCACCAGCATTTATAATCTCCCACTCACTGGGGTGACTACTAGAAAGGCAGGACCGTGGTGACACATACCTTCTGTTGGCCAGACAGTCATGCACGTCCAGAGGAAACCAGGTTCCTCTCGTAACCAGACAGTATCTGTGGTCTTCACAGCCTGCTGGCCCTGTGAGAGCTGAGAGTGAAGCAATAGTGGAAAAAGTAGATTTCTCATCAATGTGTCACTTCAAATTTGAACAGGAAATTCGTGCCCTTGGGCTATTTTGAAGACACTTTATCTCCTCACCTCCAGAATGTAGAGGCTTTGAGCTTGCAGTGTGTCATTTCGTTTGTCCTTCAGCAAATGCTTCTGACAAATTTTATGTTCCACGAGATGCTGGGGTCAGAGACTTAACCACCCAGGCTGTTCACTACTTCCATCTGAATGACAAACACTGAGGACTTAGGCCTTGTGTAAAGTATCTTAGAAGTTTATGTTTTACTTTTAGGCAAATTTGCTACATCTAGATATTATGTGTTTCTTTTTCTTATGCCCTTGATATGTCATTTCTATTTCACTGAAAATATTCTGAAATCAGCAACTCGTCGACAGGTGTTTATATTTGACACTAAGAGTGAAAAATGACTACGTTTTCAATTTTTTGCGACTGCCATAAAGACATCAATTTCTGAATGGATCTTCTCAAATTCTACCTTCATTTTGAATATACCTACAATCCATTTGTATTATTTGTAAATAGGTTATTAAAGTTTCTGCTGGAAAAAATAAATGCCTGTAAGAAAGATAAAACATTGAATAATATTCAGCAATAGCACCATTCCAGAGATTTGAATGTTAAATAATTATTCATGCTATTTACTTATTCATTCTCCAATGGTAACTAGGTGTCTGTATTTAAATAGGAATATTTGTTATCAACAAACAAACAAACAAAAAGCCTAAGTCTAACTCTTTAGGGGAAAATTAATGAGTGTTTAACAATTTCACTTAAAATATTGGTGTAGGGCAGAGAAACTACTTTTAAAAGTACTTTTAAAACACAATTAGGGGCTCCTGGGTGGCGCAGTCGGTTGAGTGTCCGATTCAGCTCAGGTCACGATCTCGCGGTCCGTGAGTTCGAGCCCCGCGTCAGGCTCGGGGCTGATGGCTCAGAGCCTGGAGCCTGCTTCCGATTCTGTGTCTCCTTCTCTCTCTGCCCCTCCCCCCTTCATGCTCTGTCTCTCTCTGTCTCAAAAATAAATAAACGTCAAAAAAAAAATTAAAATAAATAAAATAAAATAAAACACAATTAAATAACATGAACACCCAAGCAATAAAACTTTATATCTAAATTACCTACTTTGCATCACTGGAATTCTTTTCCTTTGTGTTCATTGTTGGATTTGATTTGGTAATAATTTTGGGCATATTCACGTGCATGTTTCCTTTGGTCTGTGGTTCTGTTTTGTTTTGTGTTTGGCAAAATGGGTTGACAATACTATTTTCATTTTCATGTATTTATTTTCCCAGATGTATAGCTGATATATGACATCACATTAAGTTCAGGTGTAGACATAATGATTCATCATTTATACACATTATGCTATGATCATCATGATAAATCATCGTGATCACCCATCACCATACAAAATTCATACAATGGTATGGACTCTATTCTCCATGCTGTAATTTACATCCCTGTGAATTATTTATTTTATAACAGAAAGTTTGTTCCACCTACTTTCTTTCGTTTCTTTCAGCCATCCCTCGTCCCCACTCCCCTACAGAAATCACAAAGTTGGTCTCTCTGTATGTGAGTTTATTGTGTATTTGTTTGTTTCTTTTTGTTTTGACATCATAAGGTAAACATATGGTATTTGGTTTCTCTGTCTGACTCATTTCATTTAGCATAAAACCCTCTAGATCCATCAACTGTGTCAAAATGAGGAAAATGTTTGGAGAAACCTCCATCCTGTTGCCCATTGTGACGACACCAATTTAAATTGTCACCAACAGTGCATAAGATTTCCTTTTCTCCACATGCACACCAATATTTGTTATTTCATGTTTTTTGGATTCAGACATGTGGGAGGTGATATCTCATTGTGGTTTTGATTTATGTTTTCCTGATGATTAGTGATACTGAGCATCCTTTCACATGTCTGTTGGCGATCTGCATATCTTCTTTCAGGAAATATCTATTCAGGTCCTTGCTCCATTTTTGAATCACGTGTTTGCATTCCTTTTGTGTTAAGATGGAGGAATTCTTCATATATTTTGGATATTAACCCCTTGTCAGATATATATCATTTGCAAATATCATCTCCCATTCAGTAGGTAGCCTTTTTGTTTTGTTGATGGTTTCCTTGGCTGGGCAAATGCCTTGTGGTTTGTCATATTGTTTATTTTTCATTTTGCTGCCATTCTCTATGAAAACAGATCCAAAAGAATACCGATGAGAACCATCTCCATGAGTTTATTGCCTATGCTTTCTTTAGGAGTTATTGTTGCTGGTCTTACCCCTACTGTTTTAATTCATTTTAGGTTTCTTTTGGGTTTGGTATAAACAAGTAGTCCAGTTTGATTCTTTAACACATATTTTTCCAGTTTTAGAAACACGATTTACTGAAGACTCTCTTTTCCCTTGTGTCCCTTCTTGCCTTCTTGTCACATTTAATTGATCACATAGACACACATTTATTTCTGGGCTTTTTACTCCATTCCTTTGATCTATGTGTCTCTTGTTCTATACTGCTTGGATTGCTGAAGCTTTGTAGTAGACTTTGAAATGTAAGAGCATGTTTCTTCCAGTTTTGTTCCTCTTTCTAATGATTGCTTTGGGTATTCAGAGTTTCTTGTGGTTCCATACAAATTTTCAGGTAATTTATTCTAGTTCTGTGAAAATGCTATTGGTATTTCTTTTTTTTTAAATTTTTTTTTAACGTTTATTTATTTTTGAGACAGAGAGAGACAGAGAGAGACAGAGCATGAACGGGGGAGGGGCAGAGAGAGAGGGAGACACAGAATCGGAAGCAGGCTCCAGGCTCTGAGCTGTCAGCCCAGAGCCCGATGCGGGGCTCGAACTCACGGACCGTGAGATCGTGACCTGAGCTGAAGTCGGAGGCTTAACCGACTGAGCCACCCAGGCGCCCCAAAAAATGCTATTGGTATTTCTTAAGGATTACATTGAATCTATAGGTCATTTTGCATAACTGGGATATTTTCACAATATTATATCTTCCATTCCATAAGCACAGTATATATCTTCCTATTTATTTATTTGTGTCATCCTCACATTTCTTCTAACATTAGCTTAAATTTTAAGCGTGTAAGAATTTCCCCTCCTTGGTTAAAATATTCTTTAATAATTGATTTTTATAATTGCAATTACAAATGGGATTGTTGTGATTTCTCTTTCTCACAGATTATTACTACTGTATAAAGTCCAAAAGATTTCTATATATTAATTTTGTTTCCTGCAACTTGACTGATTTCACCTATTAATTCTAATAGGTTACTTTGGTGTAGTGTCTCTTTTTTTTTTTTTCTAGAAAATTAAGTCATCTGCCAATAGTGACTGTTTTGCATTTTCTTTACCAGCATGGATGTCTTTGACTGATTTTTCTTTTCAGATCTCTGTGTCTAGGACCTCCAGTACTGTGTTGAATAAAGTGGTAAGTGTGGACTTCCTGGTCTTGATCCTGATCTGAAAGGAAAAGCTTTTGGCTTTTCCCTGTTGAGAATGACGTTAGTTGTGGGCTTGCAATATATGAACTTTATTATATGAAGGGAAATTCCTTCTCTACACACTCTGGGAAGTTTTTTCTATAAATGGATGTTTAATTCTGTCAGCTACTTTCTCTGCATCTCTTGAGACGACCACATGATTTTGATGTTTCAGTCAGTTAACGTGGTGTGACAGGTTGATGGATTTGCAGGTCTTGAAGCATCCTTGCATAAGTGGAACAAACCCATGCAATCATGGTGTTGGAACCTTTCTTGTATTGTGGAATTCAGTTTGCTAATACTTGAGTGAGGATTGTTGCATTATGATCAGGGATATTGGCGTATACTGTGGTGTGTGTGTGTGTGTTTCTGTGTGTGTGTGTGTTTGTTTGGTTTCCTTGTTTGGTTTTGGTTTCATGGTAACACTGTCCACGTGGAATGAATTTGGAAACTTTCCATTGTCTTCAGTTTTGAGATTAATTTAAGATGCAGAGGTGTCAACTCCCTTGAAAAATTTTGTAGAATTCAGACACCTGGGTAGCTCAGTCAGTTGAGACTAACTCGTGATTTCACCTCAGGTCATGATCCCAGGATCAAGGGTAGGAACCCCACGTCCGGCTCTGCACTGAGTGTGGAACCAGCTTGAGATCCTCTTTCTCAATCTCTCCTGTCCCTCTCCCTTTTCAAACTCTCTCTCTCTCTCCCCAAGATAAAAATAAATAACAATAAAATAAAATAAAACTAATGTTTTCTTCCTGTTGTTCTGCTTGCATGATTTCTACTACATTGTCCTCCAGGTAGATGATCCTTCTGCATCACCTAATCTCTTATTGATTCATTCTAATGTAGTCTTTAATTTCCATCATTGTACTCTTCAGGCCTGATTGTTTCTTCGGTTACATTTTCCATTTCTTTGTTGAAGTTCTGTGTTCATCTACCCTTCTCTTGGGTTTGGTGAGCATGTGGATGATCATTACTTTGAACTGAATATCAGGTAGATGGCTTATCTCCGTGTTATGTCCATCTTTTTCTGGGATTTTATCTTTTTTTTTTTCATTTGGAACGTATTTCTCTATCTCCTCGTTTTGTTTGACTGCTTCTTTCTCTATATAGGTAGGATTAATCCAAAGCATTCATCAATGAAGCCAAATCATTAAAATTCACTAATGTCTTCTGAAGTTGGAGGTGCTTACATCTACTATTCCTGTACTTATACACATTTAAGTTTTAAAGTAAACAATTTATATTGTCCTTTGTTACACTTTTAAACATGGGTTCCCATTTTTGGTGTTTAACTTTAATGAAATCTATGCCTAGCAGTATAAAAAACACCACACGCAAAAGACTCAATATAATATGAGTAATTAGAGTTTACTCTTTATGATATCAAGTATCTAACTATTTCTAATAATGGCAAACCAAGTGACCTAGGTACGACAGATGAACTAGATATGAAAATATCTTTGGAATATGATGGCAAGGTGAATTAGTTTTCAAGGACTCTTTTTAAAATAACTTCATTTATTTTGAGGGTGAGAGAGGGAGAGAGAGAAAAGAGGGAGAGGCAGAGAGAGGGAGAGACAGAATCCCAAGCAGGCTCCATGCTGTCAGTGCAGAGCCTGATGTGATGTGAGGCTCAGTGTCATGAACCAGGAGATAATGAACTGAGCCAAAATCAGGAGTCAGACACTAAACCGACTGAGCCACCCAGGTGCCCCTAGAGATTTATCTCCAACTTTACACCCATTAATTACCAGAACACAAAATTTTAATATTAGTAAATTTGGGACAAGAGAATCTGGATACACAACTCAGTCCTTTCTGCATTATGGGAGCCAAAGTAATGAGCCCAATATGTACAATACGCATGCATAATCTCACAAGGTAGACACAGAGAAACTTACCAATTTGATCTTGATATCCCTGACTTCTGTGTGATTCTTTCTATTCTCAATTTATTCTTAATGATCATCTCCCTAATAATGTCCCATATTTATATATCTCCAGTGGTGTTGGTGGATCCCCCTAACCCAAGCTCATAAATAATTTCCATGGCTTCTTATGGGTATAAGTAATAATTTTTGCACTCTTTTAGGCATGTATGTAGAAATGTAAAAAATGCTTTGGGAGAAAACTGGGAGGGGTTCTACATCAGAATGTATTTAGCAGCATCTCTTATTTTTCTCCATTCTTTATGATAACAGATGCATATGTGTGGATGGGATACTCCAACATTGGAAGGGAAAGGACATTTCAATCCCTTCTTCACCTTGGACCCTGTAGGATCCCCAAATCTACTAATCAAACAGGCTATCGTGTCGCAGCTTGAAAATCCCTTTCAAATTCTTCAAATCCAAAAGAGACAGTCTTTACATATGTCCAAATAACAGACTTTGTGAGGAGACGGGGTTCTTGGCCGATAAGGGAAAGAACAGTAATTGCGACTTGATTTCAAAATATGAAACACACATATGGAAGAAATTACTCTAGTGTCCATACATGATGTGTCTTGAATTTCTCACCTTTTTTGATGCAGATTTCTGTGGTGTATATGGTCAAAATGGTTGTCTGATTACATTTCTGATGTCCTGCTATTTCACTGGGGGGAAGGAAGAAGACAGAGCATCAGTTTTATTGGAAAATGGCCTTTATTGAACATTGGGAAAAGCACAGTACGAAGAGATCACAGACAGGAAGAACTTAATGGACTTAGGCTTTATTTCAAGGATCTATCGGCATCATATTGTTTATTTTTATTTATTCCTCCATAAGTTGTTACAATTAAGGTCATCATGTCACAGGTGATGGCACAAAAGCATCAAGCTCTTAAGCTAAAACGACTCAGATCTAGTGAACACTCATGGGCCAAGAGGTACTGTTCAAATACTCTTCAAGTAACTATGAATAAGATACTATTTCTTCCATAATTTCTAGCAGAGGAAACTGAGCCAGAGCAGTTACAAAACTGAGCCCCAGGACTACAAGTGTGCACTTAGAAATTTCATGAAGTGACCACGTTCACTGCCAATGCCTTACTTTACACATTTATGCTTATACCTTATTTGTAAGTTGATCAAGGACCGTGGTGAAAGCACCTATACCATTATGTCTGTCACTATAGGAAACTGCTTTAGGATTTTCAGCACAGAAGAAAAAGACCCATTTGGGAAGTTAAGAAAGTACTAAATTTTTAATCCATTTCCCAATCATTTACTTTTGCAAACATATCTTTTAGAAACTATCCATATTTTCTTTTACAAACTTATCTAAATCAAGCAATATAATAAAAAAACATTCCTATGGCTATAATGGTAGATTAGGTTATTTTCAGTGAATCTACACTTCTTCCCTCTGACAACGTTGAAAAGGTTATACTCTACAGACAACCACGAGAAGTTGGCCCATGTGACTTGTTTTCACAATATAATGTAAGGATGTGATCACTTGTTTTCACAATGTAATGTGAGTGGGAATGTGATAGCTCATGACTTCAGAGACCAGGCACTAAGAAACACATTTCTGCTAGTTGTTATCTCTGCTATAAAATCATAGACCAGGCAGCCCGATCTTCTCAAAATGAAATCTATACAGGGTTCTGAGCTGAATGTGTATGCAGTCCGGAGTAAGGTCCAGCCTTGATCAGCTATAACATGTAGTCTGGAGTCAAGTCCAGCCTTGATCAGTTAGAACATAGCCAAACCACAAACAGGTAAATGAAAAATTAATGTGTAATTTTCAATGTCATTGCAAACTTGGGTACTATGAAACACAACTTTAGTAATTAGTTACAGTTCCCATTAACAACTATATTCATTTCATTTTGAATATTCATATAATTTTTTCTAGAAGACTATAAGGATTATGTACAGAGAATATAAAGAATATGTCTCACTTCACAGATATAAATATATGTGAAATATGAATTTGGTTTGCAAATAATAATCAAGGTTAATCTCTTTCCCTCTTATAATTGAATAAGGGTAGAAATATCTCTGAATTGTCAACAAATTACTCAAGTTTGTCTTGAATTCTGGCAATAACTAAACATTTGACCCACACTAATTTTTGTACATTTTAATTTTTTGTTTTCTCTATTACTGAACATTTTATTTATTTGCATCAAAGTATTTTTTAGCACGGTCGTAAAGACTGACAGAGGTGTGTGCATGAAAATATTAAAAAAATAAATCTTTTCCAAAATATTTGAATCCATGTGAGGAAAACAACAAATAAGACACTGGTTATTATCCAACTAGAAAGCCATCTCTACCTCAAAATGAGTGTAACCTTTGATAGTGTGGTACCAAGAGAGATTTGGAGAGTACACTTTGGTTCCATTATCGGAGGAAGTGCGCCAATCTGAATGGCTCTTATACAGCAACCCTGCGGTTCTATGATAACCTGAAGGGGCTGTTCATTTAGTACTCTCAGCTCCAAATCCACCCTCTGTGCCCTGTTCTCAGATAACAGTGGAAGATCCTATCCATTTTCTCTCTTGTCATCTCACATGAAGTTGACTTTTGTCAGTAAAAGACAATAGAGCCAGTGCAGCAGAAAGGGCTCTTCTTCCTGGCTTCATGGTGTTGTCTCTCCTTCGGCCGCCATGGCTTGGTTGCCAGTTGCAGTCTTACAGGAAGTCACGTGTATTCGTCCCACAGCAAGTTCTTGTAGGCAATCTGTCAGTTTCCTGTCTTCTGGTCTTTCCTCCTGACGCTCTGACAGGGAGCTCTTCCTGTGTGCCAGTCACAGCCTGAGTCCTTCCTAATCAAGTTCAGCCTGTGGAGTGTGGAGCTGATCTGTCCCATGCCAATCCAGTGAGCCTGTCAGCCGTGAAGCTGTGTGTAGCCACATCGTCTTCAATGACATCTGAATCCCATCTTCAGAGAGTAGATCTGGCTTCAGTGATCTGTCCTTTAATTCTAGGATATTCTTTGTAATTTTCTTTAACTAGTATCCTTTCCTTTTAGTAAACTTTCTCTTATAAGTAGATAAATGTTTACTTCAAGTGTCCCCTTGTTTCTGTCTCCTGACTCATTTCAGACTGATAACCTGGTCACCCTGGGTGGTTCAATCCTCATTTGAGGTCCTTTAAGGGTTAGGACAAATTAATTAATTTGGAAATACAAATGGAATTATTCACTTTGTTGAGAATTTTTACAATAATATCATGATTTGTAATATATATATATATATATATATATATATACAGACATATACATATAATTAATGTTACTAAATAGCAAAAGCTTAAGAAACAAATAATATATACCTCAGGATATATTTTTTACATTAATATAATTAAATTTGAGAAACAGTTCTATACCACAAAGAATGAAGCCTCAGGTACACGTTGGACTTTGGGTGATATATATGCATTGATACGGATTCATCCTTGATAAAAAATGAAACGTTCTAGTGAATGATGGTGATAATGGAAGACCCCATGCACGTGTGCAGACAGGGGCAATAGAGGGTTCTCTGGAACTTCCTCTTAGTTGTTGTGAATCGAAAATTACACTAAAAAACATTATCTTCAAAATGTGCAACGAAAACAATTGTATGGCTGTTGAAGTAATGAGTGATGGATTCCTTATCAATGGTGAAACTGCATTATACCAAAATGAGGTAACTACAATGCCTGGTGCTTACAAACATATTGTCTTCTTACTGAGCATGGTGCAAAATTAATTTTTTCTGTACGAAAATCGATATATGGACAATCCTTGTCGATCTCTGAAGATACTGACAACCTGAAATACAGAGAATTATATCTCATTAATCTTACCATAAGTTTACTTATATCTCTTACAATGTACCACAGTATTTTGATGAATTAACCATCCATTTTGTCTCATACTTATATATCTCCATCTCAAGATTTCCCATACCATTTTTCTCTGGAAAACCTTCAATTACTGTGTTTATCCGATTGTTCACACATTGTTGTTTTTGTTTCTAAGAACAATTCTTGTGAGGCATAAAATAAAAAGTTGTCATGGGACTTACACTTTGGGAGAAAATGTTAAGGCTTTTGGCTGCACAGATGAACTATGATTGCTTCTCTGGTAGCCTCTAATCCATGTAGTAATAGAGAGTAAATTCAACAAAAACTATGAGAAAATAAAATTTATTGGGAGTCAAATACAAGCTCTTATACTCATTTGAATTCTGTAATAACACAAAAAGTTCATCCTTTCTTCCTTTGTACACACTTTCAAATTATAATATAATGTTACACAGTAGACACGAAAGTATAAAATTATCTTAGTAGGACTAAGTGAAGAGGACAAACTGACCGTGAAAACAAACAATTTCAGAGTTTAGAAAATGGACCAAAGATTAGTAAGTTATGAAATATGTACAGTGGAGATTCAAGTCAGAAGCACATTTGTCACCTTCTCGCCTAGGATGCTCCCGTGTCTCCCCACCTGCCCACCCCTGGCTCAGTGATAAGAAGACTGAAGCTGTTACTTTCTTCCTTTGTACACACTTTCAAATTATAATATAATGTTACACAGTAGACACGAAAGTATAAAATTATCTTAGTAGGACTAAGTGAAGAGGACAAACTGACCGTGAAAACAAACAATTTCAGAGTTTAGAAAATGGACCAAAGATTAGTAAGTTATGAAATATGTACAGTGGAGATTCAAGTCAGAAGCACATTTGTCACCTTCTCGCCTAGGATGCTCCCGTGTCTCCCCACCTGCCCACCCCTGGCTCAGTGATAAGAAGATTGAAGCTGTTACAACTGGGAGAAACTGCAAAGAGCAAGGGTGCTGGCGCCAAAGGGGGAGACCTGATCAGCGCTGGGGATGGGGACGGGTACCCATTGAATTTCAGCTCCATGTGCTGATTTCGCTCGGAAATGATGAAGAAAACCCATACTTGTCCTGGTCAGAGGTTGTGGTGTTTGTGTCAAGCACTGTGACCCCCAAAAATATAATGGAAAGACACTGGAAGTGAGAATATAACGGAGGAGTTAACATTAGCTCTCCAACACTCTTAGCTTATGGAAAAAAAAGACACACATGGAGAGGAGACCAAGAGGAACCCAGGAGAAAGTAAGAGCACAAGGAGACTTGGGAACTGAGAGTAAAGGTCTGAACAGTCCCCTCCCGCATTCACACACAGGCACTGATGTCACACTGCAGAACATGGAAGCTGTACTGACCTGCAGTGTTTGAACACATCCTTTCTTAAAAAAACAAACAAACAAACAAACAAACAAACAACTAGTAATTAACATCAAGCCTTCAAAGTCACAAGGTCATAAAGGTAAGCAATAAGAACACCGAAAAATTGAAGAAAACTATCAGCAAACAGACTTCAGTGGAGAAGATGCTGCCATAAAGTTTTACAACAAAAAAACATAGTAAATCTAGGAGAAATGAAACAGAATGCATATATACCAAGCTGTATTTTAAAAAGTGTCTACATAAAAAGTTAAAACATGTGAAGAGAAATTGGAAAATATCTTCCAACAAAGGGAAAGCATATGTCATAGAAACTTCTAATGGGGTAATTGTTGCACATATTAGAAAAAAGCATTGAAAAGTCCTACTTATAAAGATATGTAAACTATACAGAAAACTTAGTTGAAATAATTACAGGAGCATGTGATGGCAGTAATTTAGCAAGTAGGAAATATCAATAGACAAATAAAAGTATATGAAGAAACCACAGAGAATCTGAGTGAACAAATACATACCAGAAATGGAAAATTCACTAAATTTTCTCTACAGAAAATCTGGGATGCGATAGGAAAGAAATGATGAAATTGGAGGGGTAACAAAATTTATTTATATCTTGGGTTGAGACAGAAAAACGAGAAGAATTTACAGAATTCAGAGGCTTTCAAAACAGTGTCAGGAAAGCCACTTTCAGGCTAAGTAGAACGTGAGAAGAAAAGAGGCAGAAAAAAAAAAACAGGACAACAATCTTAAGGTACGACGAATGAACAGCTTACTAATAATATTTAAAATATTTAGGGACACCAGAGACGTAGCAACTGCTAACAGAATATGCACGTACAAATCCATGTCTCATGACATCATAATGAAATGACCAAAGAACACTGGCAAATACAGACAAAGAAATAGTCTTGAGGGAACAGAGTGGACTGTGAAGTGACTTAAGTCAATGTGAAAATCAGGGATGGGTGACACGTCTTCCACCTCCATCAGCCTTACGCCACATATCTACCACAGAATCCATACCCCTGCCCTGCACAATGGTTCTGACTGGAACAGGATACAAGCAGCAAGATGAAGGAAAAGAAGGACACAGATCTTAAATCCCCCATGGAAACAATCCCTTAAATATCCAGATACAAACCCACGTATAATCGGTCTAATCAGGTTTGATCAGGATGCCAGAACGATTCAATAGGGAAACAATGGACCTTTTCAAAGGGTGTTTGGAAACTGACTACCCACATGCAGAAGAATGAAGTTGGATGTTTACACTTACACTGCATACTAAAATTAACTCCAAATGAACTAAAGACATAAATGTAAGATGTAAAACTATAAAGTTCCTCAAAGAAAGAAGGGCGGATATTAAACAGCATTGTATTTGGCAATGATTTCTTGGCTATGCCACCAAAACCACAGAGCCAAGAGGAAAAGTCCATTGTAGATAAGTGGGCAATATCAACGTGAAACATTTCTGTGCATTAAACAGCATGATCAGCAATGAAAATACAGAGTGGAAAAAAAACACTTACAAATCATATATCAAACAAGGGAATCATATCTAAAATACGTAAGGAATCTACAAGTCAGTAATGACTACAGCAAACACCAGAAACACAATTAAAAAATGGGTAAAGAAATGAAATACACAAAGTTCCAAAGAATATCTACAAATGGTAAAAATCATATGAAAAGATGCTCAATATACCTAATGAGTAGAGAAATGCAAATCAAATTCACGATGAGTTATCACCTTACACTCATTGTGATGGATGCAACATGCACACACACACACACACACACACACACACACATACACACACAAATGTGTCAGGGCACCTGGGTGGCTCAGTTGGTAAAGTCCGAATCTTGGTTTTGGTTGAGGTCATGATCTCACAGTTTGTGGGTTTAGCCCTGCATCAGGCTTTTGTTGAAGGCGTGGATCTGCTTTCAGATGCTCTCTCTCTCCCTCCTTCGGCACCTCCCCTGCTTGCTCTCTCTCTCTATCTCTCTCTCAAAATAAATAAATAAACATTTCTTAAAAAAGTGACAGTGAGACGGTCGAAAAGGAGGAGACTCACACACGGTTGTTGGGAATGTAAATTGGTCAGCCCCTATGAAGACGTGTAGGGGGCTTCTTCAAGAAATTAAAAATACAATTACCATATGAATCAGCAATCCCACATGTAGGAAACTCTAAAAGAATTGAAAGCAAGAAATCAAAGATATATATATACACCCATGCTCACTGCAGCATTATTCATTAGAGCCACGGGGTAGAAGCCACCCAAATGTCCACTAAGGGATGAATGGAAAAAGAAAGCTTGGTATACACATAACACTATAGTATTATTCAGCTGTAAAAATGAGGGAAATCCTATCACCTACTACAGTATGGATGAAACTCCAGGACATTATGCTAAGTGAAATAAGCCAGTCATACATACGAAGTAAAAAATAAAACTGTATGATTCCACTTATATGAAGTATCCAAAGTAGTAAAAGTGATAGACAGAGCATATAGAATAGTGATTGCTCAGGGTTAAGGGGAAAGAGGAGAAGGGGAATTATTGTTCAGTGAGTTGAGTTCCCGTTTTACAAGGTGAAATTTCTAGATATCTTTGGGCAACAATGTGATAGTTAACACTCCTAACATGTGTGCTTACGTTGGTTAAGATGCATGATCTAGTGAAATGCAATGTAAGATGTGAGACTGTATGATTCCCACTATATGACCATCTGGAAAAAACAAAATTATGGAGACAGTAAAGAGATCAGTGGTTGACAGGGTTTAGCGGTAAGAAAGGATGGGTAAGTGGAGCACAGAGCATTTTGAAGGACAGGAAACTATTCTGTTAACTCCATACGTGTCGTTACATATTTTTGCAAACTTTTAAAATGCACAACATCAAGAGTAACCTGAGAGTAAACAATGGACTTTGGGTGATAAAGAGGTGTCAGTACAGGTTTATCAGTTGTAGCAAGTGAACAGCCCACGGAGGGATTTTGAAAATGAGAGAGTCCACGAACTGCTTGTGCATTGACACACAGACAGTAGGGGAATGCAGAAAACCCCTGTGCTATGTCTGAGTTTTGCTATGAAACTAAAACTTCTCTAACAAAGTAGTCTATTTTTTTTAACGTTTTTTTATTTATTTTTGAGACAGAGAGAGACAGAGCATGAACAGGGGAGGGGCAGAGAGAGAGGGAGACACAGAATCGGAAGCAGGCTCCAGGCTCTGAGACATCAGCCCAGAGCCCGACGCGGGGCTCGAACTCACGGACCGTGAGATCGTGACCTGAGCTGAAGTCGGACGCTTAACCGACTGAGCCACCCAGGCGCCCCAGTAGTCTATTTTTTTAACATGGGTAATGTGGTAAATGTTGTTTTGTTGTGTTTTGTTTTGTTTGCAACAGCTTAAGAATAAAATGAAAGGCAAGCCAACAAAAATAGGTGTCATAGCAAGAGAAAGAGAAAAACAACTCAGTATATTTAGGAAAATAACAACATGATTAATAGATAAGTTTCACCAGGAAAATACTTAAAAAAACAAAACAACAACAACAACAAAAAAAACCAACTCCCCGCACACACACATAAAAACCCAAAACAAAAGAAAACAAAGCAAAAAGACCTGTCAAACAAGAATTATAATTCAGCAAAGCTGTCTTTCAGAAAGAAAAGATGCATAAAGACCCCACATCAAACACAAAACTTAACAATTTTTCTTAGTACACCTGCCTTTCAGAAATGATCTTCAAGCTAAAAGTAACTGATGTAGATGGTAATGCATACCCACGAGGAGGGATAGAGATCAGCAGAAACGATAGATGTGTCATTAAATTTCAAAACCTGTGTATTTTTCTCTCTGAATTATGTTGAGAAAGAAGATTATCAAGGCCATTCTTATAACACTGTATGGTCGGGTGTATACCATATGCCTTATATATTTTAGCAGTTACTAATATTTGTGTTGCAAAGTCACCACGAATGCTTCACTTCAGGTCTCTAATGTGAAATCTTGAAAGCAGAGAAGGTACGTTTATTAATAACCGGTGTTCAGTAACCAGTGCTAGCTGGCCTCATTACAACGTGGGTAGAAGGATGGATTTCCCGTTCTCTCTGAAAGCAGATTGTTCCTATGAAAACTTTCCGAAGCTGAAATGGTGTAAAGTGAAAAAGCAAATTACATTGATTTACATGGAAAAATGATTGACATTTCCTGATATAACAAGCAACCACCCCCCCAAATCCCATAACACATATAACCTCCTTAGGCTTTTCTGACACCTCAAGACACGCCTTGTGAGTGGATGCACAAAATAAATTGAGATGAAGCACAGACACTCAAAAATAAAGTTCAAACCTATGCTTGATACTGATAACACAGAGTATACAGTTTCTGAGAAATGAATTTGACAGGACGAATCTTGCTGCTTGGGGTGTGAGCTGACACTAAACAGTAAAACTAGCCCTGAACACAATTTTCACTTTTTGCCTTTTGTCCTAAACACAAAAATCCCCTTCAGATTTCTGTTGTTCAGCAAAAACTGGTATTGGTGTAGGGCTTTCAGAGAAGCAAAGTGAGGTAATCCAAATTTTTGGAAAGTTGAGGCATACCTATAATAGGTGGTGGAAAGGAGCTTTTTAGTGCTAATTTAATATACTTTAGTGGAAAGTAGTCAGGATTCATGGGGCATAGATGACAATCAGTTAATTGTATACGTGTAAAGAGTGCCATGAGCAAGATGGAGACTAGGAGGTCATAATGCTCATCTGCCCACAAAATCAGTCAGAACAGTAACTAAACACCTTCAAACTAAAAACGGCTCAGGGAAAGCTCTAGACAAGAAAGAAACACCAAAAATCTGGTGCCGATCAAAAATCCAGGATGGTCCCATGGAAAGCAAAGGAAGCATTTGGCCTGCATGACCCAACCCTGCAGCTGAGAGCCACTTGGCACCTGGAGGAATCCCCTCATGGAGAGTCACCTCATGGAAAGAAGGGGAGCAGGAGAACCCACTAAGCTTCAACTATGCGGATGTCTGCAGCTTTTGCAACATAAGGGGCCCGTCAATTCTAATCCCAGTTGTTGGAACAGCCCAGAGTGTGCCCTCTACACATCCTCCCAGAGGCTGGAGGTGTTGCTATGATGAGACTTGCCTTCAAGGGCTCCAATTCTGCTCTTAGGGATTGGTGGCCATAGCACGTCGTGTATACAAGACTAGAACTGCGTCTGATTTTTGCCCACTCTTGGTCCCAGCTTAGGGTATTGTGTCATATTACTGGGGCTGTTTCCTGAGACCTGACCCCAGATCCTAAGGTGTGCCTTAACTGCCACTATGGGTGCAGATATTTGCTGCCTTGAGCCCCACTCACCATGTTCCATTTAATGACACTGTGTCTTCATCGCGAAGGATGCTCTTGCTATTTGGAACCCCAAAACCCTCCAGGCCTAGACTCTGAACTGCCATGGCTAACACCTGAAGACTTTTCTCCACCTATGGTAGCTCAAGGCTCTGACCCTTCATTGGTAGGTCAAGTCACCACTGCCTTGAGTCTCTTCTCTCCGGTCCAACTGCAGGGCTCTGAATCTCATTGCTGCTGCTATACCGTTACATCCCCAGACACACTTTCAGCTTCCACTTCAAAGCCTTAGCTGTCATTGGAGACCAAGAATCTAGAGGTCAGTGTCCAGAACCCTGGGTCCTGACACATGGCTTTCACAAGCCACCACTGGATCATGCTGCTGCTATCTTGGAACTGCCACTTGGGACAGAGTGGAAACTTAGACTCCCCATCCACAGAATATGCCACTACCACGCACTGCCCATGGCCCCCAGCCACCAATGAACCTTGTCATCCAGAGCCTCTGTACTTGCTACAATCCTCTGCTAGCCAGAGTCACAATGGTAAGACCCTGAGACACAGGTACAGTTTGCATGGAATATCTACACATGTCGCCAAACTAGACCCCAGTGCCACAGCCACAACAAATGAACCTATGCACCAAAAGCCAGTTGCTTTGGTAGTTCCATCTGTGCCTGATCGTGGGCAACATATCCAATACTGCTAAGAAGGCTCTGAGGTCAGCTTGCCGTACCAGATCCCAAAAAGGATCATCTCACAAGATCTTCTTCCTGTAGAAAGCAGGAGACAATGGGATGACATTCTGAAAGTGGTCAAAGGGGAAAAAAAAATATCAACCAAGAATGCCTTACTCAGCAAAGCTGTCATTCAGAAAAGAAGTAGAGATAAAGACTTTCCCGGCATCCTAGAGGATGGTGTATCAAAGTTTCAACTCTCGTCACAGATGGCAGTCGGGGGAAAGCAGCAGCATGACTCCAGTGGTGGTTGTTAAAGCCATGTGTCAGAAGACATTAGACATGCCCTACAGAAATGCTAAAGGAATCCATTCAATTGAAACAAAAAGACAAAAATTGGTGACATTAAAATATGTAACAAATATAAAATCACTGGTATAGGCAAGAGGAAAAAGACCCTTGACTTTGGTGTAGGTAATGATTTCAGGGATAAGTCATAAAAATCACAGCAAAAGAAACTAAAAAAGAAAAGAGGGACTGCATTAACTAGAGACCTTCTCCCAGCAAAGGAAAGACATAGTTGAGAGATCATGGAGAGAAGAGAAGAAAATATCTGTAAACCAATATCAGATAAGGGACTAATATCCAATATATATAAAGAACTCATATAACAGAATAAAAACAAAGAGAGGAATCCAATGTAAAAAATGGGCTAAGTGCCTCAGTATACATTTTTCTGAAGACATACAAATGGCCAATAAGTACATGAAAGGTGTTCAATATCAAGAATCATGGAAATGCAATCCTTTGGGATTGCAATTCCTCTAGTCCTTTGGAGGAAATGTAAATTGGTTCTGCCACAATGGAAAATAGTATGTCACTCTTACATATGTGTTTACAGGAAGTGATCAGTGGGGCACCTGGGTGGCTCATTCAGTTGAGTGTTCAACTTCAGCTGAGGTCATGATCTCTTTGTTCATATGGATGAGCCCCACATCGGGCTCTGTGCTGAAAGCTCAGAGCCTATAGCTTCCTTTAGATTCTGTGTCTCCCTCTCTCTCTGCCCCTCCTCCCCTCAAAAATAATAAACATTAAAATTTTTTTCAAAATAAACAAAGTAACTGATCAGCATCTCAAAGGTATAGCTGCACACCCATGCTCATTGCAACATTATTTGCAATAGCCAAGACATGGAAGGAGCCTGAGTATCTGGCAACCGGCATAAAGTTAAATGCATACACGTACAAACACACAGGCACACACATACACTCACAGTGAAATATTATTTAACCAGGTGAAAGAAAGAAATCTTGCCATTTGTAACAAATGGATGGACCTTGAAGGCGTTATGGTAAGGGACGAAAATCACACAGAAATAGACAAATATTGCATTGTCTTTCGCATGAAATCTAATAGACTGAACTGGTAAAAACAAAGATTAGAATGCGTTTATCAGGGACTGTGGATTGGGGGTTTTTGAAGATGTTTAACAACACAAATTTATGGGACTCCTAAGTGGTTTAGTCAGTTAAGCGTCCGACTTTGGTTCAGGTCATGATCTCATGGTTTCTGAGTTTGAGCTGTGCTCAAACAGGTTCTGTGCTGACAGTTTAGGACCCAGAGCCTGATTCAGATTCTTTGTCTCCCTCTCTCTCTGAACTTCCACCGCTCATGTCTGTCTCTCTCCCTCTTTCTCAAAAAAGAAATAAACATTGAATTTTTTTAAAAAAAGAATACCTATTTATAGCTAGTAGATCATTTTTGGAGGTGTAATGTACAACATATGCTTACAGACAACATTGCTGTATTATAAACTTCAAAGTTGCTAAGACGAATTCTTAGCTTCTCTCAACACATACAAAAAAATGTTAAATATGTGACATGAAAAGGTGTTATCTAACATGGCCATAGTAATCATATGGCAATACATAAATTTATCAAATGAACAGATTGTCAGCATTAAATGTATGCAATGTGAGATGCCAATATCATCTCCACAAAAACAAACAAAAGATAGATTTGTAATACCTACAACTATTGCTAAGGAAATAACTTAAGAATATACTAAAGACAACAATAGAGGAAGTAAAATGGAACACTAATGTAGCATATGTTGAATAAAAAAGATATCAGGTAAAGTGGAAGAGGAAAACAAGACATAAGTATAGAATAAAGAGCAAATGGGATACCTAAATCCAAATATCCCAGTAATTATACTCATGTGAATTAAAAAATATTCCAATTATAAGATAGAAAGTGTCATCCTGAATAAAAGAGTAATATCCACCTATATGCTGCCTGTAAAAGACACACTATAGTTTCAAAGACACAAATAGGTGAAAATAAAGGGATAACAAAAAGTAGACCCTACTAACAGTAAGCAAAGAGGTGAGCAGAAATGGCTGTTCTAATATCAAAGCAGCTGTTAAAACAAGAAATATTAATAGAAAGTACAAGAAACATTTCCAAATGTTAAGGCTGTCAATATAAGAGAAAGATCAAACAATTATAAACATACATTATTTACCTAAGAACAGAACCCTTAAACACATGAAATAGAAACTGACAGAATTAGAAGGAGAAATAAACAATTCAATGGATATAGCTGAAGACTGAAATCTCTTCCTTCAGTAAGTAACCAGCTTGTCACAAAAGTAGGAGGACTGTGGAAGACTGTCAAAACTGTGGAACCAGCTTGACTTAACTGACATATATAGAAAGTGTTCTAGGTCATCCATAGGATTCAAAAAGTTTAAGGATGGAAGTATGGAAAGATTCAAAGTATTTCCTCTGAAGACAAGGAAATAAATGAGAAGAAACAATGCAACGAAATCTGGGAAATTTCCTAACATGTGGAAAGTGAGTGACTATGAAACATTTACAGTTCAAAGATGAAATCTTGGAAAGTTATCTTGTACTGGGTGAGAGAAATTACCTTGTGCTGGATGAAAATAAACCTAAAATACATCAAAGCTTTTAAGATGAAGCTAAAGTAGTGTTTACAGACAATGGGTACCTTTGTCAATCACACACAAAGGAAGAATGTTATCAATGCAAGATCTCAATTGCTTCCCTCTCAAGCAGCAATGAGAGGAGCCAGGTAAGGTTATAGAAGGAAGAAATGACACACATACATTTAGCTAAAAGCTGATCATGAAGGATGTGTAGTAGAATAACTCAAAGCAGCCCCAAACGACCAACACCCAAATATCCAAGAGCATCCGCAATAGAATGGGCGAATGCAACATAGGACAATCCGACAACAGAACAGCAAAGAGATGTGGACCATTGACAACTTCATGCAGCTACATATGGATGAACCACACAAGTTTGGCTTCGCCTGAAAATGCTAAAAATAAAATATGCATACTCTCTGATTCTATTTCTATAAAGTGTTTTTAAAAGGCAGACAAGAAGTTGGTAGGGGCATTTCGCAGTGTTGGTAATATTCATTTTCTCATTCCACGCAGTGGTGACACTGAAAACTCGGCCATCTGTTGGCACGTGTACCATGTGACCCATCTGTATGTGCCTTGTACCACAGTAAAAGTATCAGAGGACGATATTATGAAGAAATGAGAATATATTTAAAACTAGACGGAACATTGGAAAAAATCCTACCAAATACAACCTGTGAACCAAAAGAAAGATATAAAAACATCAGAAATGTCTTAAAATTTCTAATACAGGGGGCGCCTGGGTGGCTCAGTCGGTTAAGCCTCAAACTTCGGCTCAGGTCACGATCTCGAGGTGCGTGAGTTCGAGCCCCGCCTGACAGCCCCGAGCCTTGAGCCTGTGGATTCTGTGTCTCCCTCTCTCTCTGACCCTCTCCCGTTCATGCTCTGTCTCTCTCTGTCTCAAAAATAAATAAACGTTAAAAAAAAATTTTAAAAATGTAAAATTTCTAATACAATTTTTTCTGTAATTCAGAAAAATGTTCACACTCAGTTAGAAAGTATTTAGATGTTTATGAATAAAGAAAAATGTAATGCCAGTTTAAAAAGCAAAAAGAAATAATTGTAGGGTCAGAAAAGGAGGCTAATAAAATATGTGTCATATACATTTTGATGGGAATACTAAAAAAAAGAAGGAAATTACATATCAGGACAATCATAAGTAGATTTATTGAAGTAGTGTCCTGTTGTATTTACATTTGAAATGCCATAAATAATCTTCATTTATCACATTAGCAAAGAAGATCAATTGATGTGATCCGTGACACAGAAGGTAAATGATAAAACTAATATTTCTTTTTATTTTTAAAAAACCTTTCTAAAGGGGTGTCTGGGCGGTTCATTGGTTGAGTGTCCAACTCTTGATTTGGGCTCAGGTCATGATGTCAGGGTTTGTGAGTTTGAGCTCCACATTGGGTTCTGCACTGACAGAGCAGAACCTGCTGGGAAGTTATTCTGTCTCCATCTCTCTCTCTCTCTCTCTCTGACCCTCTCCCATGCACTTTCTCTCTCACACAAAATAAATAAATAAAAAATAAACATTAAATAAAACCTTTAGAAAGATAGAAATGAATAGGAAACATCCATGTAATGATCCTGAATAGGTAGCATAACTCTGAAAATGAACTTGAATAAATTCACAGTTTAAAAAAGGGCAATTTTGTGGGCACCAGGGTAGATCAGTCATTTGTGCTTCTGACTCTTGATTACTGCTCATGGTTCCTGAGATGGAGCCCCAGGTCAGGCTCTGTGCCGACACCATGGACCCTGCTTGGGATTCTCTGCCTCTCTCCCTCTCTCTCTCTGCCCCTCCCTCTGCTTGCATTCCCACTCTCTCAGAATAAATTAAGAAACATTTAAAATAAAAAGGACGATCTTTAAAGTACAAAACAGACATAAAAATACATAAGGACATTAATTAAACAGATGAGAAAGGACAACATTTGTACCCACACAATATGAAATGCACAATTGCACAAAAATGCAAAGTCATTCAGTGGAGAAAGTATAGTCTTTCCAACACATGTTCTGGAAACAATGGACTATCAAATATGATTAATGATTATATGCTTTATACTACACTAAAGTGCTCAAAATTGATCACACATAAAAACGTTCAAATGTTTTATTAAAAACGCATGACCTACAGTTGGCTAGAGATTTGATAGAGCACCAAAAACACCATCCATAGAAGAAGATATTGATGAAGTGTAGTCCATCCAGATAATATCTGCTCTTGGAAGAGAAAAGACAGTCATAAACTTGTGAAGAAACATTTACAAACCATACATCTAGGGGCGCCTGGGTGGCGCAGTCGGTTAAGCGTCCAGCTTCAGCCAGGTCACGATCTCGAGGTGCGTGAGTTGGAGCCCCGGGTCAGGCTCTGGGCTGATGGCTCGGAGCCTGGAGCCTGTTTCCGATTCTGTGTCTCCCTCTCTCTCTGCCCCTCCCCCGTTCATGCTCTGTCTCTCTCTGTCCCAAAAATAAATAAAAAAAAAAACGTTGAAAAAAAAAAACCATACATCTAATAAAAGACTTGCCGCCAGGGTACATAAAGAATGCTCAAAACACAATGAAAAAAAGTAAAACAATTAGCAAAATATTTCAATAGATACGTCACCAAACACCATGCATAGATGGCAAGTGAGTACAGGAAAATAGGTCCAACACTATTAATCTTAGGAGCATTCAAATGAAAGCCACCCCACACCAGACTTTCTGTTCTGGAAAGATAGAGTGGATAGCCTTTTCCCTAGTCCTCCCACCAATACAGCTACAATCCCTGAGCATTACACATATGATGGCATAAGATTCAGAAAGGTAACGAGAAAGCTGACAAATCCCAGCCCTGGACCCGAGGAATGCATGGTGAGCTCTCCGGAATTTCCCTCTACCTCACATAGACTGGTGTCAGAGAGCCTAGCAAACCACAGACACCAACAGGTACACACCCAAGTCTCCAAAATATTTTTTCTCTCTGGTCAAAATAACAGAAAAAAAAGGCATGGTTGATAAACAGAAAAGTTTTAGACACTAAACTGGGTGATTCTAATAAAAAAAAAAACTGTTTTTTTATTAAAAAAAATAAAATAAATAAAAGGCATTAACTATCCACCAAAAAAAAATCAACAGGCATGCAGGGGGAAATCAAGACATTCTACGATAAAGGAAAACTGAGAAAATGTATCACCACCAGACCTGCTCTGACAGAACTCCTAAAGAGAAAAATTGGTAAAAGAAGGCCTCTTGAATCATCAGGAAGAAAATGAGAACAAAAGAAAGAATAAAACTCTCATTAGGTCTAATGGACTTTCCTTCACTGGGTTTTCTAAATTGTTTGATATTTGAAGCAAAATTATCAGTTGAAGCAAAATTGTAACATCCATGTGATTCTCAATGTAAGTAGAGAAATACTTAGGGCACTTACAGTATAAATAGGACACGGTAAGGGTCCATAGAGGCAAATAAGTCTCTGTGTTTTACTCAAACTGCCGTGAGTTGTGATGGGCTGTATAGACTGTGATCTATGAATATACAATTATCTGTATAAAGATATATAATATCTATATTCTTTATTTTTTTTTTTTTAAATTTTTTTAACGTTTATTTATTTTTGAGACAGAGAGAGACAAAGCATGAACGGGGGAGGGGCAGAGAGAGAGGGAGACACAGAATCGGAAGCAGGCTCCAGGCTCTGAGCCATCAGCCCAGAGCCCGACACGGGGCTCGAACTCACGGACCGCGAGATCGTGACCTAAGCTGAAGTCGGATGCTTAACCGACTGCGCCACCCAGGCACCCTCTATATTCTTTATATGAAGGAGATTAGATCATATGTGTACCTACATACAACTTTAGGTATATGAAGTTGTTTATGAAGAAAAGACCTGCTTTGCTATATGATGCTCTGTCAATAGAGCATAATAATTTAGAAAAATATAACCTTCACTTTTATCTCACAGCATCAGAAATATAGCATCACTAAAAATAATTTCTAATTGGATCATAAACCATAATTAAAACCATAAGGCATCCTTAAAACCATAAAGAAATAAAGAAAAAGGTAAATCCAGGAAAGTAATAGAGGAAATCATATTCATGAACTTTGGCTAACTTCTGAAATAGATCCCTAATAATCATTGTAAGACACAAAACGCTAAGTAGGACCATGGGAACATTAAAATTCTGATCATTAAAAGACTCCAATATGAGTAAAAATGCATGTCACAAGTATTTGCATCTTAAAATCTCAAAAAAGAGCTCGTATCTAAAATATGACAGCGACTTTTAAGAAGAGAAAAGAAGACACTGCCCTGGAGAAATGGGCAAGAGACACAACCCAGCATTCCTTATCCCATAAAACAGAATCGCCTTAAGCTTTACAACCCAGGTAAATGGTATTGTTTATAACCATCAGAACTTACTAATTAATTTTATGGAGTTTGGGATCAAAGGATGATTTGCTATAATGTACATTTACACAATAAAATAGAAAAATGTAGAGATAATTCAATATATTGAAATATACACATATCCATGACTGTACAAGCTCATACTAATGGTTACAGGGTAGTGTAGTATGAACATATGTAAATACAATTATGGTATATTTATACACTTTTATTTTATTATGAAACCAATAACATTTATATAACTTAAATATACTATTTAATACGTCGCTATGTGTAATAAATGATTATACATATGATAGGTGGAGGAAGACAAAGAAAAGACTTTTCCTAGCATACTTATTCATAATACCCACATACGAAAAAGGAACTAAATTTCTGAGAATGGTTTTTAAAATGTCATATTCATAGGAGAGCAGTGAAAATTCTCAAACTATAGACAAATGTGTTAATATAGATGGATTACAGGTAGCACCTGGGAGAGAAGGGAGACACACATAAAAATGCACCCTGAATGATTCCATTGATAAAATCCCCAAAATAAGCAGAGATATTTCATAAAATGAAAATGGGCAGGCCTGGTAAAGCCTCTAAACTTCTGTCTCATAATGTAATTTAGAATTGTGTGATTCTAAGTCTATTGTAATCAATGTGTACAATCATACGCCTAGTTTCCTTGATGTGTTGTAAAATGAAATAGTAAAGTTAATTTCAGACAAAAGAGCATTCCCAGAAGAACAGGTTTCTATGAAAAGCAAGAACTGGAAATTATCAAAAGTACATTCAAGGTATAAAAGTATAAATAATGTGTCAGAAAGTCAAACCATGGGATATTAAAGACTTTAAAAGAAATAAACTACAAATACATATAAAACTATTGATGAACTCTGGAAGCATAATATTAACTGACAAGCTTTAAAAATTTTTTTTAATGTTTATTTATTTCTGAGAGACAAAGAGAGAGCATGAGCAGGGGAGAAGCAGAGAGAACAGGGAACTCATTATCTGAAACAGGCTTCAGGCTCTGAGCTGTCAGCCTGACAGAGCTTGATCTGGTGCTCGAACTCACCAACCTTGAGATCATGACCTGAGTAGAAGTCAGATGTTTAATAGACTGAGCCACCCAGGCACCCCATTAACTGACAAGCTTTTAATAGAATCTGGAAACATTTGAAAACTTACCTTGTCCTCTTCATCATCATAGTAGAGCAGGTTAGAGTTCTTAGAAGCACAGGACGTCAAACTCTCATTCCACGATTTTCCCTCAGTGCTAACATAATAGCAATTGTTGGAATACGTAAACGACTCTTTCGGACAATGACAACAGAGACACGCTGGAGAGAGATTACGAGATATTATCGAAAAAGCTTTGAATATTACAAAATGAAAATTTACATACTGTATATGGATACACATATGTGTACATAACATATTCATATACCCTCACCAGCTGGTAAAATTAAAACAAAACACACACACACACACACACACTCAGAGAAGAATCAGGCTTTCATCCCCTAATCTATGTGCCCAAATAAAGCAACCACAAAAATGTCCATCTATACATGTCCTGAGTGTCACTGAACAAAATCAGCTTTATGGAATGATTTATCTTTTATCATGTTATAGGAGGATGAAATGTGAAGCAATTGGTAACAATGGCTATGGTGATTTTAAATGAGTATTTCTTCATATTGTTGTCTAAGAAGTAGTACTCTTCTATAATCATTATTACCTACCTTAAGATAGAGATAGAAAGACACTAACCTAATAGAATTTTGCAAGGGATATTGTACCTTTCTGGATCATTGTTTCCAGGGATGTTTTGTTCTGCGCTGGTCCTTCAGTAGCTAGAACATTAAAGAAATTCTCAAAAAACATAATATTTAATAAAATAAATCATAATAAGTTGAGTTTCTTAGTTTAAAATTGGGTGTGCTATTTTACCAGACAAATTTAATAAAGTAATGAACATGAGGGGGGAAATACTTCAAAAGCTTAAAGAACCAAACCTCACCATCTCTTACAATATTTGGTTTAAGCAATCTCAAGAATTAATGCATATTTCACCAAAAAGTCTCTTATATGACTTGCCTTTGAGTTATTAAATCCAAATATGTGTTTAATTCTCCCTGTATTTATTCTCTTATTTCTACTTTAGATAACCTCTAAATGATCATTCCACACTTAGAGCACACATGTATTAAAATGAGATAACAAATTCAAAGTGTTACACAATATGTCGAGGAACTAATGATCAGTAAAGTGAAAAATTCCCTGTTAGTCATTCAAACACACACTTACAGGGGATAACAGCTATTGTTACCACAGTGGACATCAAGACGAGGCAGAGGATTCCCAAGATACCGGCAATGAGCTTCTCTGGACATGAAGGTGAGTAGTAGGAAGAGAAATGCAAACACTGAGAAAGGATGCCTGGAAACAATCATTTACGAGATATACAAGCAAGAGAACCGACAATGCACAGGGAATCACATACAATAACCTGCACCTCAAACCCATCACTATCATTGGAATCTTCTCTCAGAATATACCAATGCGTTCAATTACAATACCATATTCCATCCTCCAGCTCTGGTCCTCACAAATGAAAACTATGTGAGATCACTTCCTACTCTTTCCCTACACCCCTACACCCCAACTTCAAATCCTAAAACAGACATACTTGTCTGCATTAAATGTTTTACCTTTGCAGGGAGAGTTCTTGCTATTCCCTTGAAGGTCCCGAGAAGCATTTTGAAGATTTAATTCTGCATAGGCTATCTCCTCCTCAGTTACTGAAATGGAACACTTCGTGCCCTTAGGTTGCACTTGCTGTCTTTTTGAGCCCTTAGCATGATGGAGTTCCGCATAAGTCACGCCTTGGTTGTTCATGTCTGCAGCTGAGTAGTGTCAGCTACAATGTGGATGAAACTGCCCTGAAGGTCTTGATCAAGAGTGTGTGTCATGTGCTGACGGCATTGCTAGTCCAGTGACACCGTGTGGGGTGCAGGGTGAGGGATGCTCCTCATTTGAAGTTGAATAATGTAAAATCTGGTACTAACTTCCACAGAGCTTCAAATAAGTGTTTTTTGATAGAATAATTTTTTTTTTACAATAATAGCGTAATAATACTGATTGGAAAACATGTAAGGCACTAAATTAGTGAAGAAGAAAGGAATTCATGAATAATACTGTCCTCGTGAATGTAAGGAGTTTCCACAGGCATATTTCAACAGTATTAGAATACCCAGGTTAAAATTTAAATGTTGTATTAGAAACAAAAGTGTTGCACCAATTTTTTGACAATGTTAAAGCCATTATTGGTTAAAAATGAAAGGCTCTAGACGGGAGAATATTATTTTTAGCATATATTGGAATTTCCTGTTGCAAATGACTTTGATTTAGATATCTTTACTAAAATATTGCTATCAAAGCAATATTTTATTTTGAACATTTATGGAGTCGTGAGAATCGTTAAATTTTAGAAGAAATATTTTATATGTTGCAAAATGTTACATGACGCACTAAAATTACCCAAAGCAGGAACAATGGTGAAAACAGAAAGAAACAAAGCATTTTTTAAAAGCGGACTTAACATCAGAAAGTGACAACTGATTTAGTGGCAAAAATATGAAATCATAAAATGATAAATAAAAGGGTAGATCATTCATGAAAGCACACATTTGTCACAAGCTTCTAGAAAGTTCTATGTTTTCAAAGGCAGTGATGGCAGCTCTAGGTGTATAGTTATGCTAATAAATCACAGAAATGTAATTTCAGACTTCAGTCAAGGAGCTGTGCAGTCAGTGAACTCTGGAATTACTCCTGTCTCTCCAAGTACAAAGTACCACCTTTAAAAATTATTTCCTGTCTAGCTATCTGGTTTACTAATCTAAAATAGGAAATAAAATATGTAAAATATAATGCATATAAAGCAGTTAAACTCAATCTCTCTGTTGTAGAGTCTCAATAATATATTAGTTATTTTTTTTTTTAACACCATAACCATTCATCATTACTGATTCACATCGTTAGACCACGGAAGATAATTCATCACACAGGAGTGTCTTTCAGTATTGAGTAACTTTCTTGGCCAAGTTTTGTTCAATTTTATAAAAGATTCTTTGGATTCTTTACAGTTAAGTTTAAAATAACATTTTACAGAGAGTACCTCACTTGCATTTTGTGAAAAATCAAACTGCTTTCTTTTATCGAAGTGAATGTGTGAGGCATTACATTTGACCGTAAAAGCCATAAAGATATATCATAAAGATATAACGGATTCATTTTAAGAATCTATTTTTGAAGGCTGGGTAAACATTGAATAATGTGTAACACACCCTTGATGACAATTGATGACAAATCCAAATTAAGTGTCCTTTGTCATGATGCTTATGGGACCGCACCTGAAATTCTATTGACATGCAAACCCAATTTTGCATATGCATATGCTCTTCACGACTTCTCTACAGGTAAGAATTTGAATATTTTCAGATCTCTGATATATTTCATGCTCATTCTTGTTTGTTACCCTGAATTGTTGGAATACAGATACCAATGTTCTCTGTGATTTCATTGTATATTAGCTGTGCCTCAGGTGCATCCCACCAGCATTTATAATCTCCCACTCACTGGGGTGACTACTAGAAAGGCAGGACCGTGGTGACACATACCTTCTGTTGGCCAGTCATGCATCGTCCAGAGGGAACCAGGTTCCTCTTGTAAACAGAAAATATCTGTGGCCTTCACAGACTGCTGGCCCTGTGGGACCTCCGAGTGAGGCAATAGTGGAAAAAGTAGATTTCACATCAATGTGTCACTTCAAATTTGAACAGGAAATTCTTACCCTTGGGCTATTTTGAAGACACTTTATCTCATCACACACCTCCAGAAGCTTTGAGCTTGCAGTGTGTCATTTAGTTTGTGCCTCAGCAAAGGCCTCTGACAAATTTTATGTTCCACAAGACATTGGGGTCAGAGACTTGACCCCCAGGTTGTTCCCTTGTTTCCACCTGCATGACAAACACTGAGCATTTAGGTAGGCCTTGTGTAAAATATCTTTGATGTTTAAGTTTTATTTTTAGGCAAGGTTGCTACATCTACATATTATGTGCTTCTTTTTCTTATGCCCTTGATGTGCCATTTCTATTATACTGAAAATATTCTAAAATCATCAACCTGTCCACAGGTATTTAATTATATTTGACACTAATAGTGAAGAATGACTACATTTTCAATTTTTTTAACTGCCATAAAGACATCAATTTCTGGATTTATCTGATCAATTTTTCTACCTTTGTTTTTAATATATCTACATTCTATTTGTAATGTATGTAAATAAGTTATTGAAGCTTCTGCTGGAAAAAATAAATGCCTGTGGGAAGGATAAAACATAAAATAATATTGAGCAGCAGCACCATGCCAGATATTTGAATATTAAATAATTATTCATGCTATTTACTTATTCTTTCTCCTATGGTAACTAGGTGTCTGTATTTAAATAGCAATATTTGTTATAAATAAAAAAAAGCCTAAGTCTTACTATGTAGGCGAAAAATTAATGAATGTTTAACTATTTCACTTAACTCAAAATACTGGGCAGGGCAGAGAAAACACTTTTAAAAGACAATTAAATAACATGAACATCCAAGCAATAAAACTTTATATCTAAATTACCTACTTTGCATCAATGGAATTCTTTTACTTTTTGCCATTGTTGGATTTGATATGCTAATAATTTTGGGCATATTTACCTGTATGTTTCTTTGGTCTGTAGTTCTGTTTTGTTTTGTTCTTTGTAAAATGGGTTCACAATACTATTTTCATTTTCATGTATTCATTTTTCATGCTGTATAGTTAACATAGGATATTACATTAAGTTCAGGTGTAGACATAATCATTCATCATTTATACACATTATGCTATCATCATCGTGTTAAATCAGCATGATCATCCATCACCATACAAAATTAATATAATAGTATTGACTATATTCTCTATGTTGTAATTTACTGTGGGAAATAAGCTTAGGAATCCCCTGGGCTTACACCAATGGGTTAACAAGGCATAAAGAAATACAAAGCCAAAGGACCCTCTCACGTGATTTTGGGTAAACAAGACAAGGCAACCATGAATAGGGAGGTGCAAAGGCAACCCAGAATAGAGAGGGGGTGCAGAGCCCCCGGAAGAGAGGGAGGGGCAAAGGCCCCAAAATAGGGAGGGGCAAAGGCACCAATATAGAACGTAGGTATATGAAATAAACAAGATTAGATATTCAGGGTGGAAACACCCCCAATTTAGTACTAGAGCAGGAAGATGCTTTCACAAGAAGAAAGGGCCAAGTTAGGTAAACAGGTAAGTTGGGTTATAGCTCGCAGCGCTAAGGTGAAGCAGCCCAGAGCAGAGATGATTAACAAAAAAAATGTGCCTTGCTAACCCTGAGGGTATTTCCCCTACCTGCCTCATCCCCTAGACTAGTTAAGATATACAGAGGTGATGCCTCATGTCCGCTGTAAACAACCTTCCCCCCGACTGGCAGGCGCCCAGATTTGTTTTGTTTTAACCCAAACCCCTAACCCCAAATATCTTCAAGAACCCCTTTCCCTCACGTCCACAAGTTAATGTTCCCAGATTCATTGTCTCTTTGTGCACATCCATCACCATGTTTGTAAGCCTTCTGATTGTAATAAAAATGGGGCAAGGACCCTTATTCGGAGCTCTTGTGTTTTCCTGGACATTAGCCATCTCTCATTTTCCATCCTGTGTCCCCCTCTCTTGTTAGAAAAGAGAGAACTTCAGACCCAGAGTCTACAACAATTTACATTCCTGTGAATTATTTATTTTACAGCTGAAAGTTTGTGCCACTTACTTTCTTTCAACCATCCCTTGTCCCCACCCTTCAACAGCTTTGGTGTCTCTGTATATGAGTCTATTTATTTTGTCTGTTTATTTGTCTGTTTCTTTGTTTTTGATTCGACATCATTAGGTAAATCATATGGTATTTGCTTTTCTCTGTCTGCTTCATTTCATTTAGCATAAAACCCTCTTGGTCCATCAATGGTGTCAAAAAATGAGAAAAGTTTTTGAGGAACCTCCATATTGTTACCCATTGTGACTATATCAATTTAAAATCCCACCAACAGTCCGTACGCTTCCCTTTCTCCACATTCACACCAATATTTGTTATTTCATGTGTTTTTGATTCAGACATGTGTGAGGTGCTATCTCATTATGGTTTTGATTTAATTTTCCTGATGATAAGTGATACTGAGCATCTTTTCACATGTCTGTTGGTGATCTGCATGTCTTCTTTTAGGAAATATCTATTCAGGTCCTTGGTCCATTTTTTAATCATGTGTTTATATTCCTTTTGTGTTAAGATGTAGGAATTCTTCATATATTTTGGATATTAACCCCTTGTCCAATATATCATTGGCAAATATCATCTCCCATTCAGTAGGTTGCCTTTTTGTTTTGTTGACAGTTTCCTTGGCTGGGCAAATGCCTTGTGGTTTCTCATATTGTTTATTTTTTATTTTGCTGCCATTCTCTATGAAAACAGAACCAAAAGAATAATGATGAGAACTGTCTCCATGAGTTTATTGCCTATGCTTTCTTTAGGAGTTATTGTTTCTGGTCTTGCCCCTACATCTTTAATTCATTTTAGGTTTCTTTTGGGTTTGGTATAAGCAAGTAGTCAAGTTTGATTCTTTAACACATATTTTTCCAGTTTTATAAACACCATTTACTGAAGACTCTCTTTTCCCTTGTGTCCCTTCTTGCCTTCTTGTCACATTTAATTGATCACATACACACAGATTTATTTCTGGGCTTTTTACTCCATTCCTTTGATCTATGTGTCTATTGTTGTCCCATACTGCTTGGATCGCTAGAGCTTTGTAGTAGATTTTGAAATATGTTTCTTCCAGTTTTGTTCCTCTTTATGATGATTGCTTTGGGTATTCAGAGTTTCTTGTGGTTCCATACAAACTTTGAGGTATTTATTCTCGTTCTATAAAAATGCTATTAGTATTTTCATAATGATTACATTGAATCTATACATCATTTTGCATAATATGGATATTTTCACAATATCATATCTTCCATTCCATAAGCACAGTATATATCTTCTTAGTTATTTCTTTGTGTCATCCTCAAATTTCTTCTAACAATAGCTTAAACTTTCAGCGTGTAAGAATTTCACCTCCTTGGTTAAAATGTTCTTTGGTAATTGATTCTTATAAATGCAATTATAAATGCGATTGTTTTAATTTCACTTTCTCATAGTTTGTTACTACTGTATAGAAGTGCAACAGATTTCTCTTTATTTTGTATCCTGCAATTTAACTGATTTCATTTATTAGTTCTAATATGTTTCTTTGGTGTAGTGTCTTAGTATATTTTTTTTTCTAGAGAGTTATGTCATCTGCAAATAGTGACTGCTTAGTACTTTCTTTTTCAGCATGGGTGTCTTTTATTTATTCTTCTCTGATTTCTGTGTCTAGGACCTCCAGTATCGAATAAAAGTTGAATAAATGCTGTAAGAGTGGACTTTCTCATCTTGATCCTGATGTGAAAGGAAAAGCTTTTGGCTTTTCACTGTTGCAAATGATGTTAGTTGTAGGTTTGTAAGATATGAACTTTATTATATGGTGGGACATTCCTTCCCCACACACATTCTTTGAAGTATTTATTATAAATGAATGTTGAATTTTGTCAAGTGCTTTCTCTGCATCTATTGAGATTATCATATGAGTTTGATTTTCAGTCAGTTAATGTGGTGTGTCAAGTTGATGGGTTTGCAGGTCTTGAACCATCCTTGCATAAGTGGAATAAACCCACGTAATCATGGTGTAAGATCCTTTTCTTGTATTGTGGAATTCAGTTTGTTAATATTTGGGTGAGGATTGTTGCATGTTGATCAGGGATATTGGCGCATAATGTGGTGTGTGTGTGCATGTGTGTGTGTGTGTGTGTGTGTGTGTGTTGTGTCCTTGTTTGGTTTTGATTTCAGGGTAATGCTGTCCATATGGAATGGATTTGGAAACTTTCCACTGTCATCAGTTTTGACTAATTTAAGATGAAGATGTATTAACTCACTTTAAAAGTTTTGTAGAATTGAGGCAATGGGGTAGCTCAGTCAGTTGAGACTCTAACTCGTGATGTGAGCTCAGGTCTAGATCCCAGTGTCAAGGGATCGAGCCCCACATCTGGCTCTGCACTGAGTGTGGAACCTGCTTCAGATTCTCTTCCTCTTTCTCTCTCTCTCTCTCTTTCTCTCTGACCTGTCCCTCTGCCTATTCATGCATTCTTTTTCTCTCTAAACAATAGAAGTAAATAAAAATAAAATAAAATATAATTAATTCTTTGTTGTTGTTCTGTTTGCATGATTTCTACTACCTTGTCTTCCAGGTAGATGATCCTTTCTGCATCACCTAATCTGTTATAGATTCATTCTAGTGTATTTTTAAACTTCCATCATTGTACTCTTCAAGTCTGATTGGTTCTTTTTTCTATTTTCCATTTCTTTGTTGAAGTTCTCACTGTGTTCATCTACCCTTTTCTTGGATTTGGTGAACATGTTTATGATCCTTCCTTTGAACTGGTTATCAGGTACGTTGCTTATCTCCATGTTATTTCAATCTTTTTCTGAGATTTTATCTTATTCTGGCATTTGGAACATAGTCTTCTATCTCCTCATTTTGCTTCACTGTTTCTTTCTATGTATAGGTAGGATTCGAACAAAACATTCATTAATGATGCCAAATAATGTAAAATTCACTAATGTCTTCTGAAGTTGAATGTCTTATATCTATTATTCCTGTATTTGTACACATTTATGCTTTTCATTACATAATTGATAATGTTCTTTGTTGCATGTAGCAATGTGGGTACCCATTTTTGGCATTTAACACTAATGAAGGTCTATGCCTAGCAGTATAAAAGACAACACACTCAAAATTACTCAAAACAATATGGGTAGTTAGAATTTACTTTTTATGATATAAAGGTATATATTTAACTGTTTCTAATAATGGCAAACCAAGTGACCTAAGAGAGATGAATGAATTGGAAGTCAAAAAAAGTGAAAATATGTTTGAAATATGATGGCAAAGTGAATTTGTTATCAAGGATTATTTTTGAAAATGAATATATTTATGCTGGAGCGGGGAGAGGCAGAGGGAGAGGGAGAGAGAGAAAGGAAGAGAGAGAGAATCCCAAGCAGGCCCTGTGCTGTCAGCGCAGAGCCTGACGAGCTACTCGATATCATGATCCATGAGATAGTGAACTGAGCCAAAATCAAGTGTCAGACACTAAACCGACTGAGCCACCCAGGTGCCCCTCTAGTTTTATCTCCAACTACATGCATTAATTACCAGAAAACAGAATTTTCAGATTAGTACCTTTGGTGCAAGAGATTAGGGATACACAGCTCAGTCCTTCCTGCATTCTCCTTGGCAATGGCTGCCTACAAAGAATACATTTTCTGCTCTGTTCCAACAAAAGTCACTTTTAAAAGGGCACCATCTTCCTCTGAATTTACTACTAAATGGGTAATTTAATTCTGGCATCCAAAATAACAAGTCCATTATGTTCGATACCTATGGATATTCTCCCAAAGGTAGACACAGAGAAAATTACCAATTTGATCTTTATATCCCTGACTTCTCTGTGACTCTTTCTATTCTCAATCTATTCGTGATTAGCAGCTCCCTAATAATGTTCCATACTTATATATCGCCAGTGGTTTTTGTAGATCCCCTAACCCAAGCTCAAGAATAATTCCCATGGTTTCTTATGGGTACAGGTAATAATTTAGGCACTGTTTTTTGTATGTATTTAGACATGTTAAACATGCTTTGGAAGAAAATGGGAGGTGTTCTACATTAGAATGTATTTAGCAGCATCTCTTAAATATCTCCATTCTTAGTGGTAATAGATGCATATGTGTGGATGGGATACTCCAACATTGGAAGGGAAAGGACATTTCGGTCCCTTCTTCCCCTTGGACACTGAAGGATCCCCGAATCTAGGAATCAAACAGGTTAGCATGTCACAGTTTAACAATCCCTTTCAAATTCTTCAATTCCAAAAGAGACAGTCTTTGCATATGCCCAGATAACACACTTTGTGAGGAGACTGGGGTTCTTGACCAATAAAGGAAACAACAGTAATTGCAACTTGATTTCAAAACAGGAAACACATATACAGAAAAAAATTACTCTAGTGCACATACATGATGCATATTGAATTTCTCACCTTTTTTAAGTGCAAATTTCTTTAATGCATGTGATCAAAATCGTTGTCAAATTACATTTCTGATGCCTGGCTCTTTCACTGGCTGGAAAGAAGAAGACAATTATAGAGCTTTAGTTTTATTGGAAAATGGCCTTTATTGAACATTGGGAAAAGCAAAATATGAAGAGATCACAGACAGCAAGACCTTCATGTGCTTGGGCTTTATTTTAAGGATCTGTAGGCATTATATTATTTATTATTATTTGTTCCTCAGAACAGCCTATGAAAGTGTTATTCAGATTATCACAACACAGGTGATGGCACAAAAGCATCAAGATCTTAAGCCAAAATACCTGAGAGATAGGGAATACTTATGGGCCAAGAAGTACTGTTCAAATAATCTTCAAGTAACTATGAATAAGATCCTCTTTTTATCATATTTTTCCTTCAGAGGAACCTGAGCCAGAGCAGTTCTGTAACTGAGCCCCAGGGCTAAGAGTGTGCAGTTAGAAATTACATAAAGTGACCTGTTTCACTGCCAATGTCCTTAGACTGTATTTCATTCTGCTTATACCTTATTTGATCAAGGACCATGGTGAAAGCATCTATACCCCCATGTTTGGCACTGTCCAAAACTGCTTTACAAGGATTTTGGGCACGGCAGCCAAAAATCCAGATGGGAAGGGAAGAGAGTACTAAATTTTAAATCTATTTCCCAGTAATTTTCTGTTACAAGCTTATCTATCTCATGAAATGTAATAATAAAAAATCCCTATGGCTACAATGTTAGATTAGGTTATTTTCAGTGAATCTACATTTCTTCCCTCTGACCACTTTGAAAAGAGTATACTCTACAGACAACCATGAGAAGTTGGCCCATGTGATTTGTTTTCACAATATAATGTAAGGATGTGATCACTTGTTTTCACAATATAATGTGAGTGGGAATGTGATATCTTATGAATTCAGAGACCGGGCAATAAGAAACCCATTTCTGCTAGCTGTTACCTCTGGTATAAAAGATCGTATACCATGTAGCCTGGTCCTCTAAGAATGAAATCTATAAAGAGATCTGAGCTGAATCTGTACGTAGTCTGCAGTCAAGTGCATGCACGCCCAGCCTCAATCAACCCTATCATAGCCCAACCACAAACAGGTGAAAGAAAAATAAATGCTTAATTTTCAATGTCATTGTAATCTTGGGTTGTATGAAACACAACTTTAGTAATTAGTTACAGCTACCATTAACAATTATTCAATTCATTTTGAATGTTCATATAATTTTTCTAGAAGAGCATAAGGATTATGTACAGAGAAAATAAAGAATATGTCTATCTCCACAAACAAAAGTATATATGAAATATGAATTTCTTTTGCAAGTAATAATCGAGTTTAAACTCTCTCCTTCTTATAATTGATTTGGGCTGGAAATATCTCTGAGTCATTATCAAATTACTTAAGGTTATCTTGAATCCTGGCAATAACTAGCTGTTGGACCCATGAAAATATCTGTCGATTTTAATTTTTTGTTTTCTCCATTTAGCATTTTATTTTTTGCATTGTTGTAAAGACTGACAGAAGTGTGTGCATAAAAACATTAAAAAAACTAAATCTCTTCCAAAATATCTGAACCCAGGTAAGGAAAACAACATATAAGACACTGGTTATTATCCAATTAAAAACCAATCTCTACCTTGAAATGAGTGTAACCTTTGATCGTGTGGCAGCAAGACAGATTGGGAGAGTACACTTTGGTTCCATTCTCGGAGGAAGTGGGGCCGATCTGAATGGCTCCTATACACCAACTCTGTGGTTGTTCTATGATAATCCCAAGGGGCCATTCATTTAGTATGCTCAGCTCCAAATCCACCCTCAGTGCCCTGTTCTCACACAACGGTGTAAGATCCTATCCATTTTCTCTCTGGTCATCTCACATGAAATTGACTTTTGTCGGTAAGAGACAATGGAGAGACAGTGCAGCAGAAAGGGCTCTTCTTCCTGGTTTCATGATATTTTCTCTCCTTTGGCCACTATGGCTTTGTTGCGAGGTGCATGCTTGCAAGAAGTCCTGTGTATTCGTCCTCCAGCAAGTTCTTATAGCCAATCTGTCAGTTTCCTTTCTTCTGGTCTTTTCTCCTGATGCTCTAACAGGGAGTTGCTCCTGTTTGCCAGTCACAGCCTGAGATCCTTCCTCACCAGGTTCAGCCCGTGGAGTGTGGAGCTGCTCCGTCCCAGGCCATTTCAGTGAGCATGTCAGCCGTGAAGCTGTGTGTAGCCACATCGTCTTCAATGGCATCTGAATCCCATCTTCAGAGAGTAGACCTGGCTTCAGTGATCCGTCCTTTAATTCTATGATATTATTTGTAATTTTCTTTATTTTAGTAGGCTTTCCTCTTTGTAAACTTTCCCTTCCAAGCAGATAGTAATTGTTTACCTCAACTTCCCCTTGTTTCTGTCTCCTGCCTTAATTCTGACTCATACCTTTGTCACCCTGGGTTGCTCAATCCTCATTTGAGGCCTTTTAAGGGCTAGGAGAAATCAATTAAGTTGGAAATGTAAGTGGAATTACTCACTTCATTCAGAATTTTACAATAATATTATGATTTGTAACTTATATATAATTTGTTTTACTAAATAGCAAAAGCTTAAGAAATGAGTAACATATACCTGAGTATATTTTTTTACATTAATATAATTAAATTGGAGAAACAGTTCTGTGACACCAATGGTGAAGTCTCAGGTACACTTTGGCCTTTGGGTGATATATATGCATTGATGTGGATTCATTCTTTAAAATTTTTTTATGTTTATTTATTTTGGAGAGATAAAGACAGAGACAGAGCCTGATTGGGGGAGGGGGCAGAGAGAGGGAGACACAGAATCTGCAGCAGGCTCCAGGTTCCGAGCTGTCAGCACAGAACCTAACGCGGGGCTCAAACCCACAAACCGTGAGATCATGACCTGAGACGAAGTTGGACGCTTAACCGACTGTGCCACCCAGGCGCCCCAATGAAGACTCATCCTTGATAAGAAATGAAACCTTCTAGTGAGTGATGGTGATAATGGGAGAGTCCATGGATGTGTGCAGACAGGGACAATATAGGAAATCTCTGTACCTTCCTCTTAATCTTGTTGTGAACCTAAAATTACACTAAAAACCATCTCTTAAAAATATGCAGAGAAAATGATTGGATGGTTTTTGAAGTAATGAGAGATGTATTCTTTATAAATGATGAAATAGCATTATGCCAAAATGAAGCAACTAAAATGCCTGGTGCTTACAAACATACAGTCTTATTCCAAAGCAGGGTGCAAAACCAAATGTTTTAAAATAAAAAGAGAAATATGGACATTTCTTGTCATTCTCTGAAGATACTGACAACCTGAAATAGAAAGAAGTATACCTCATTAATCTTGACAATATATACCGGGGTATTTTGTTGAATAAACCATTAACTTGACTAATAGTTCTATATCTCAATCCGAATATTTCCCATACTATTCTTCTATGGAAAAACATCAACAACTCTGTTTATCTTATTCTACACATATTGCTCTGTTTCTTTCAAAGATTAATCCTTGTAAGGCATAAAATACAAAGTTGTCAAGAAACTTACACTTTGGAAGAAAATGTTAAGGCTTTTGGCTGCACAGATGAACTATGATGGCTTCTCTGGGAGCCTCTAATCCATATAGTATAAGAGTGTAATTTCGACAAAAACTATGAGAAAATAAATTTCATTAGAAGTCAAATACAAGCTCTTATACTCAATTAATTCTGTAAAAACAAATAAAAGTTCATCTTTTCTTCCTGTATAGAAGCTTTCAAATTATAATATAATGTTATGCACTGGACACTAAAGTATAAAATTATCTTAGTAGGACTAAGTGAAGAGGACAAACTGACCGTGAAAACAATTTCAGAGTTTAGAAAACGGACACAGGTTAATAACCTATGAAATATGTACGTTGGAAAAAATCCTGGAGATTCAAGTCAGAAGCACATTTGTCACCTTCTCGCTTAAGATGCTCCCGTGCCTCCCCACCTGCCCACCCCTGGCTCAGTGATAAGAAGACTGCAGCTGTTACAACTGGGAGAAGCTGCAAAGAGCAATGGTGCTGGGAGACCTGATCAGCACTGGGGACGGGGACAGGTACCCAATGATGTTTCAGCTCCAAGTGCTGATTTTGCTCGGTAATGATGAAGAAAACCCATTCTTGTCCTGGTCAGAGCTTGCGGTGTTTGTGTCAAGCACTGTGAGCCCCATAAATATAATGGAAAGACCCTGGATGTGAGAATATAACGAAGAGTTGACATTGGCTCTCTAACACTCTTAGCTGATGGAGAAAATATGCGCAGATGGAGAGGAGACTAAGAGTAACCCAGGAGAACGTAAGAGCACAGGAGGTCAGAGAATTGATAGTAAAGTTATGAACAGTCCCCTCCCACACTCAGACACACGGGTGCAGACCTCACATTGTGGAAGGTGGAAGCCTACTGACCTGCAGTGTTTGAACACATCCTTTCTAAAAAACAACCTAGTAATTGACATCAAAGCTACAAAGTCACATGGTCATAAAGTAAGCAATAAGAATTGGGAAAAATTGAACAAAACTATCAGCAGGAGACTTTAGTGGAGAAGATTCTGCCATAAAGTTTTTGCACACAAAAAACTAGTAAATCTAGGGGTGCTTGGGTGGCTCGTCGGTGAAGCGTCCAGCTTCGGCTCGGGTCATGATCTCCCAGTTGGTGAGTTTAAGCCCCGCGTGGGGCTCTGTGCTGACAGCTGAGAGCCTGGAGCCTGTTTCACATTCTGTGTCTCCCTCTCTCTCTGTCCTTCCCCTGCTCACACACACACACACACACACACACTCTGTCTCAAAAATAAATAAAACATAAGAAAAAAATTAAAAATAATAAATCTAGGAAAAATTAAATAATGCATGTTTCCTAAATGATATTTTAAAAAGTGTCTATCTAAAAGTTAAAAAATATGATGAGAAATTGTAAAATGTCTTCCAACAAAGGGAAAGCATAGGTCAATAGAAACTTCTACTGGGATAAGTTGTTGTACATATTACAAAAAAAAGTATTTAAAAGTCATATTTATTGTACATACTACAAAAAAAGCATTTAAAAGTCATATTTATAAATATATGTAAACTACACAGAAAACTTAGTTGAAATAATTACATGAACATGTGAGGGCAGAAATATAGCAAGTAGGAAAGATCAATAGAGAAATAAAACTATATGAAGAAACCACAGAGAATCTGAGTGAACAAATACATACCTGAAATGGAAAATTCACTAAATTTCCTCTACAGAAGATCTGGGATGCGATAGAAAAGAACTGATGAAATTGGAGGAGTAACAAAATTTATTTATATTTTTGGATGAGACAGAAAAAAGAGAAGAATTTACACAATTCAGAGACTTTCAAAACAGTATCATGAAAGCCAGCATAGGTCTAAGTAGTATATGAGAACAGCAGAGGCAGAAAAAAACAGGACAACAATCATAAAGTGCAACGAATGAACACCTTACTAATATCATTTAAAATATTTATAGACACCAGAAACTTAGCAAACTGCCAACAGAATGAACATGTACGAATCCATGTCTCATGACATCATAATGAAATGACCAAAGAACACTGGCAAATACAGACAAAGAAATACACTTGAGGGAAGAGAGTGGATTGTGAAGTCACTTAAGTCAGTGTGAAAATCAGGGATGGGTGACACGTCTTCCACCTCCATCAGCCTTACGCCACATTATCTACCACAGAATCCATACCTCTGCCCTGCACACTAGTTCCGACTGGAACGGGATACAAGCAGCAAGATGAAGGAACAGAAAGAGACAGACCCTAAACCCCCCATGGAAACAATCCCTTAAAAATATCCAGACACAAACCATGTATGATCAGTCTAATCAGTTTTGATAAAGGTACCAGGACCATTCAGTAGGGAAAGAGAGAATCATTCAAAAAGGGTGTTTGGACACTGACTACCCACATGCGGAAGAATGAAGCTGGATGTTTACATTTATACCACACACTAAAATTAACTCAAAATGGACTAAAGACATAAATATAAGTTGCAAACCTATAAAGTTCCTCAGAGAAAAAATGGGGGAATATAAACAACATTGTATTTGGCAACGATTTCTTGGCTATGGCACCAAAACCACAGAGCACAAAGGAAAAGTCCATTGTAGACAAATGGGCGATATCAACCTAAAACATTACTGTGCATTAAAGGGAATGATCAACAATGAAAAGACAGAGTGGAAAAAACACTTGCAAATCATATATCAAACAAGGGAATCATATCTAAAATATATAAGGAATCTACAAGTCACTAACGACAACAACAAACACCGAAACACAAAGAAAATTGGGAAAAGAAATTAAATAGGCATATTTCCAAGGAAACATACAAATGGTGAAAAATCATATGAAAAGATGCTCAATATCGCTAATGATCAAAGAAATGCAAATCAAATCACCATGAGTTGTCTCCTCATACTCATTAGGATGGATGCTATAAAAAAAAAAATGTGTCGGGACGACTGGGTGGCTCAGCTGGTTACCATCTGACTTGTGGTTTTGGCTCACGTCATTGTCTCACAGTTTTTGGATTTGAGCCCCACATTGGGCTCTATGTTGATGGCGCAAAGCTGGCTTCAGTTGCTCTCTCCCTCCCTCCCTCCATCCACACCTCCCGTGCTTGCTCTCCTCTCTCTCTCTCTCTCTCCCTCTCTCAAAATAAATAAATACATAATTTTAAAAAATGTTTCAGTGTGGAGGTTGAAAAGGAGGAGACTCACACACTGTTGTTGGGAATGTAAATCGGTCAACCGTTATGAAGAAGTCTATGGAGCTTCTTTAAGAAATTAAAAATGCAATTACCACATGGATCAGCAATCCCACATGGAGGAAACTAAAAGAATTGAAAGCAAGATCTCGATGATAGGTGCACACCCATGCTCAGTGCAGCATTATTCATAACAGCCATGTGATAGAAGCAGCCCAAATGTCCACTGATGGATGAATGGAGAAAGAAAGCGTAGTATACACACAACACTGTAATATTATTCAGCCAGAAAAAGGAAGGAAATCCTACCACCTACTACAATATGGATGAAACTCCAGGACATTATGCTAAGTGAAATAAGCCAGTCATACATACAAAGTAAAAATAAAACTGTATGATTCCACTTATATGAAGTATCCAAAGTAGTTAAAGTGATAGAGCAAGTAGAATAGTGATTGCTCAGGGTTGAGGGGAAAGAGGAAAACAGGAATTATTGTTCAGTGAGTTGAGTTCCAGTTTTACAAGCAGAAAGTTCTAGATACCTTTTGGGCAACAATGTGATAGCACTCCTAACCTGTGTGCTTAAATTGGTAAGGTGCATCATCTAGTTAAAGGCAAGTGTAAGATGCGAGATAGTGTAAGATTCCCACTATATGACAATTTTGAAAAAGCAAAATTATACACACAGTAAATAGATCAGTGGTTGACAGGGTTTAGGGGGAAGGAAGGATGGATAGGGGGAGCACAGAGGATTTTGAAGGAAGTGAAACGCTTCTGTATAACTCCATAATGGTTGATACGTGTCATTCTATACTTCTCCAAACTCCTAAATGCACAGCATCAAGAGTAAACCTAGAACCACCCCACTGAGGGCTTTTGGAAATGAGAGAGTCCATGAACTGCTTGTGCACTGACACATAGATAGTAGGGGAATACAGCATATATCTGTGCTATGTCTGAGTTTTGCTATGAACCTAAAACCGCTCTAAGAAAGTAGTCGATTTCTTGAACATGGGTAATGCGGTAGATTTTACGTTATGTGGGGTTTTATTTTGCAAAAGCTGAAAAATAAAATGAAAGGCAAACAAACAGAAAGAAGTGATCTTGACAAAAAGCAAGGGAAAAACAACTCATTATATTTAGGAAAATAGGAATGTGATTAAAAGAGGAGTTTTCACCAGAAAAATACTGAAAAAAAAACAACGAAGCAAACCCATGCCTGCACACACATGAAAAACAAAAAACACCACCTGTCAAACAAGAATTATAAATTCAGCAAAACAGACTTTCACAGAAGAAGATGCATAAAGACCCCACATCAAACACAAAACCAAACAGGGTTTCTACTTAGGACACCTGCTTTTCAACAATGTCTTTCAAGCTGCAAGTAAATGATGCTATATGGTAATGCATATCCACAAGAAAGAATAGAGATCAGCAGGAATGATAAATATGTCGGTAAAATTTACAATCTCTGTGTGTATTTTCCTTTCTGAGTAGCTTTAAAAGATAAGATATTTGAGGCCATAATTATAGCAGTCACTGTATGGTGGGATCTATAGCATAAACCTTATAGTTTTTAGCATTTGTTCCTTTTTGTGGTACAGTCTCCACAAATGCTTCATTTCAGGGACCCAATATGAAATCATGAAAGCAGAGAAGGTAAAGATGTGCACCATTTGTGTTCAGAAACCAGGACTAGCTTTCTTCTGGACAGCACTGGTAGAAGTACATGTTTCTCGTTCTCTCTGAAAGTAGATTGTTCCTTATGAAACCTTTCCTAAGCCCAGGTGGTATAAATTGAAAAAGCAAGTATCGTTAATTCACATGGGAAGATTGTTGAGCTTTCCCTGATGCAAAAAATAACCAGCGCCCAAAAACCCAAATCACAAAAGATACCCTCCTTAGGCTTTTCGACACCTCAAAACACACCTTGTGAGTGGATGCACAAAATAAATTGAGATGAAGCACAGACACTCAAAAATACAGTTCAAACTTCTGCTTGATACTGATATCCAGAGTATATAGTTTCTGAGAAATGAACTTGACAGGACGAATCTTGCTGCTTGGGGTGTGAGCTGACACTAAGAGTAAAACCAGTACTGAGCACAATTTCCACTTTTCACCTTTTCTCCTAAAAACAAAAGTCCCCTTCAGATTTCTCCTCTTCAGCAAAAACTGGTACTAATGTAGTTCTTTCACAAAAGCAAAGTGAAGTCATGAAACTTTCTGGAAAGTTGAAGCATACCCGTAACACGTGGTGGGAACGGAGCTATGTTAGTGCTAATTTAATATATTTTATTGGAAATTAGTCAGGATTAATGTGACGTAGATGACAATCAGTTAATGATACACGTATAAAGAGGGCCATCAGCAAGAAGGAGACCGAGGAGGCCATAATGCTCATCTGCTCAAAAAATCAATTGGAACAATAAACCAACAACTTCAAGCTAAACACGGCTCAGGGAAAGCTCTAGACAACAAAGAAGTCGCAAAAATCAGGTGCTGATCAAAAATCCAGGATGGTCCCGTGGAAAGTAAAGGAAGCATTTGGCCTGCCTCACCCAACCCTCCAGCTGAGAGCCACTTGGCTCCTGGAGGAATCCCCTCAGGGGAAGTCACCTCATGGAGAAGAGGGGAGCAGGAGAACCCAGCAAGCTTCAACTATGTGCATGCGTTCAGCTTTTGCAGCAGAGGTGCCTCACCAATGCTGATCCCACTTCATGCACCAGCCCAGAGTGCCCCCTCTACACCTATTCTCAGAGGCTGGAGCTGTTGCAACAGTGAGGGTTGCCTTGAGGGGCTCTTCTCTTAGGGATTGGTTGCCATAGCTCCTCATCTGTAGGAGACTAGAGCTGCCTCTGATTTTTGCCCACTCCTGTCCTAGTTGGGGCTTTGTCTCACACTACTGGGGCTGTTTCCTGACCCCAACGTCTTAATATGTGCCTTAGGTGCAACTAGTGGTGCATATGTTGCTGCCCTGAGCCCCTCACCATGTTCCATTTTATGACCCTGTGTCTTCATTGTAAAAGATGCTCCTGCTATTCGGAACCCCAATACCTCCCAGGCCTTGACTCTGAACTGCCATAGCTAACACCCGAAGACTTTTCTCCGCCTATGATGGCTCAAGGCTCTGACCCATCATTGGTAGGCCAAGTCACCACTGCCTTGAGCCCCATCTCTTCGGTCCCACTGTAGGGCTCTGATGCTTCATTGCTGCTACTATACTGCTGCATCCCAAGACACTTTCAGTTTCCACATGACCACTTAAGCTGTCATTCGAGGCCATGTGGCTAGAGGTCTGTGTCCAGATCCTTGGGTCCTGATACATGGCTTTAACAAACCACGAATGGATCATTCTGCTGCTCTCTAGTGACTGCCACTTGGGACAGACTTGAACCTTTGACTCACCCTCCCCACTATATGTTGCTACCACACGCTGACCACTGGCTCCAAGCCACCACTGTACCTTGTCATCCAGGGTCTGTGTGACTGCTATATTCCTGTGCCAGTCAGAGTTACAACAGTGAGCCCCTGAGACCCAGGTATAGTTGCCATGGAATATCTACACATGTCACCTCCCTAGTGCCACAGCCACAACAAGTGAACTTATGTACCAAGATCCAGTTGCTATGGTAGTTCCATGTGTGCCTGCTCTTGGGCAACAGCTTCAAAAGTGCTTTGAGGGCTCTGAGGTCAGCATGCCATGCCAGACACCAAAAAGGAACACCTCACAAGATCTTCTTCCCATAGAATGACAGAAGAAAGCGGGATGACATTTTGAAAGTGGTCAAAGGGAAAGAAACAGTCAACCAAGAATACGTTACTCAGCAAATCTGTCATTTAGAAATGAAGAAAAGATAAAGACTTTCCCAGCATCCTAGAGGGCGGTGTGTCAATGTATCGACACTTGCCCCATATTGCAGTCAGGGGAAAGCAGCAAGATGAAGCCTGTGGTGGTTAAAGTCAGGTGTCAGAAGAAATTAGACCTGCCCTATGCAAATGTTAAAGAGAATTCATAAAGCTGAAACTAAGAGGCAAAAATTGGTCACATAAAAAATATAAAAATATAAAATCACTGGGATAGACAAAAGGGAAAAGATCCTTGACTTAGGTAATGGTTAGGTAATGAACTCAGGGATAAGCCCTCAAAATCACAGGCAACAAAAACTAAAATAAAAAAACAGGACTGCTTTAAATGAAAGACCTTCTGCCCAGCAAAGGAAAGAATCAAATAATTGAGAGATCATGGACAGAAGAGAAGAAAATATCTGGAATCCAATATCAGATAAGGGGCTAATATCACATGTATATAAAGAATACAAACAATGAAATAAAAGCAAAGAAAGAAATCTAATATAAAAATGGGCCAAGGGCCTCAGTATACATTTTTCTGAAGACATGCAAATGGCCAATAGGTACATGAAAGGTGCTCCAAATCACTGATCAGGGTAGTACAAATCGAAACCACAATGACATATCACCTCACACCTGTAAGAGGCTCTTTCCAAAAGATAAGAGAGAATTAATGTGGTGAGGATGTGAAGAAAATGAAATCCTTTGGGGGAAATGTAAACTGGTGCTGCCACAAAGGAAAATAGTATGGCAGTTTTTCAGTAATGTCACTTTTACATACGTATTTAAAGGAACTGATCAGTGGGGCACCTGGGGGGCTCCTTAGGTTGAGTGTTCAACTTTGGCTTTGGTCATAATCTTGTTTGTTGGTTCAAGTCCCCTACTGGGCTCTGTGCTGAAGCTCCAAGCCTGGAATGTGCTTTGGATTCTGTGTCTCCCTGTCTCTCTGACCCTCTCCCTCCTCTCAAAAATAAATAAACATTAAACATTTTTCAAAATAAATAAAGGCACTGATCAGTTCCTCAAAGGTCTATCTGCACACCCATGCTCATTGCAACATTATTCCCAACAGCTGAGAAATGAAAGGAACCTAAGTATCTGCCAACTGACATATAATTAAAGAAAGTGTGATATATATACACGTACATACCCATATACACACACATACACACACAAACACTGAAATATTATTTAAGCAGGTAACAGAAGAAAATCTTGCCATTTGTGGGCAAATGGAAGGGCCTTGAAGGCATTATGTTGAGTGACAAAACTCAGACAGAGAGAGACAAATATTGTACTGCCTTACATATGAAATCTGAAAAACTGAACTGGTAAAAACAAAGAGTAGAATGTGTTTATCAGGAGTTGTGGGTTGGGGGGTTTCAGAAGATATTTAAGAATACAAATTAACGGGGCTCCTGGGTGGCTTAGTCAATTAAGCACCCAACTTTGGCTCAGGTCATGATCTCACGGTTTCTGAGTTTGAGTCTCATGTCGGGTTCTGTGCTGACCGCTCAGACCCTGGAGCTTTCTTCACATTCTGTGTGTGTGTGTCTCTCTCTCTGACCCTCAGGCGCTCATGTCTGTCTGTCTGTCTCTCTTTCTCAAAAAATAAACATTAAAAAAGTTTCTTAAAGAATACAAAATTATAACTAGCAGATAACAATTGCTGGAGGTCTAATATACAATGTAGTGATTACAGACAACATTACTGTTTTATAAACTTTGAAGTTGCTGAGACTAATTCTTAGCTGTCCTCAACACACACAAAGAATGATAAACATGTGACATGACAAAGGTGTTACCTAACAGGGCCACAGTAGTCATATGGCAATACATAAACTTATCAAAGGAACACATTGTAGACCTTAAATGGATACAAGGTTAGACGTCAATTTCATCTCCATAAAAACAAGCAAAAGATTTGTAATACCTACCACTCCTACTAAGGAAAAAGCTTAAGAATATAGCTAAGACATCAATAGAGGAATTAAAATGGAACACTAATATATGTTTAATACAAACAATATCAGGTAAAATGGAAAAAGAAAACAAGACATAAATATAGAGTCAATAGCGAATGGTATACTTAAATCCAACTATCCCAGTAATTGCATTCATGTGAATTCAATAAATATTCCAATTAGAAAATAGAAAGTGTCCTGAATAAAAGAGTAGCATCCATCTATATGCTCCCTGTTGGACACATGGTAGATTCAAAGGCAAAATTGGGAGAAAATAAAAGGATACCAAAAAAATAGACCCTACAAGGAGTAATCAGAAATGGCCAATAACAAAGCCAATATTCTAATGACAAAGTAAGTGTTAAAACAAGAAATATTAGTAGAAATTAAAAGAAACATTTCAAAATGTTAAGGCTGTCAATATGAGGAAGATAAAACAATTATAAACATACATTATTCACCTAACAACAGAATCCTTAAACACATGGAATAGAAATGACAGAATTAGAAGGATAAATAGACAACTCAATGAGTTTAGTTGAAGACTGAAACCTTTTCCTTCAGTAAGTAAGACCAGCTATTCACAAAATCAGGAAGACTAAGGAAGACTGTCAAAATACTAGGAACTAGCTTGACGTAACTGACGTACATAGGAAGAGTTCCAGGTCATCGATAGGGGTCACAAATTTTGAGGATGGAAATATTCAAAGTATTTTCTCTGAAGACAAAGAAATCAATGAGAAGAAACAATGGAAAGAAATCCAGGAAATTTCCAACACGTGGAAAGTGGTAAACTTCTGAGAAATTTACCTTTCTTCTTTTTCTTTTTATTTTTTTTTAAATTTTTTTTTTAACTTTTTATTTATTTTTGAGACAGAGAGAGACAGAGCATGAACGGGAGAGGGGCAGAGAGAGAGGGAGACACAGAATCGGAAGCAGGCCCCAGGCTCTGGGCCATCAGCCCAGAGCCCGACGCGGGGCTCGAACCCACGGACCCACGGACTGTGAGATCGTGACCTGAGTCGAAGTCAGACGCTCAACCAACTGAGCCACCCAGGCGCCCCAAAATTTACCTTTCAAAGATGAAATCTTTGAAAATATCTTGTGCCGGATGACAGAAATTACCTTGTACTGGTTGATAATATACTGAGAATACATCATAACTTTTAGGATGAAACTAAAGTCGGGTAGAGACAATTTTGACCTTTGTCAATTACACTACAAAGGAAGAACATTATAAATGCATGGTCTAAGTTGCTTCCCTCTCAAGAAGCAAGAAGAGAAGGGCCACTTAAGGTTATAGAAGGAAGAAATGATACACATACGTTTAGCTAAAACCTGACTGTAAAAGATGTATAGTAGAATAAATCAAAGAAGCCCCAAATGGATCAATACCCAAATATCCAAGAACGTCAGCAATAGAATCGGTGAATACATTGTAGTAGAATCCAGCAACAGAACAACAAAGACATGTGGACAATTTACAACTGGTGCAGCTATAGGGATGAATCACACAAGTTTACCTTCACCTGAAAATGCCAAAAATACAATATGCATACCGTATGATTCCATGTATATAAACCGTCTTTAAAATGCAGAAAAGAACTTGTTAGTGGCATTTTGCAATGCTGGTAATATTCATTTTCTCATTCCATGCAATGGTCACACTGAAAACTCAGCCCGTCTATTGGCATGTACAGCTGTGATCCATCTGTATGTACATTATACCACAATAAAAACTATCAAAGGAGAATATTATGAAGAAATGCAAATATATTGAAATGTGATTCCTCTGATGAAGAAGGCACCTGAAAAAACTAATATTTATTCTCATTTTTAAAAAGCCTTTAGAAAGGGGCACCTGGGTGGTTCCATTGGTTGAGCATCCAACTCTTGATTTTGGCTCAGGTCATGATCTCAATTTGTGAGTTGCAGCCCTGCATCGGGCTCTGTGTTGACAGCGGGAACCTGCTTGGAATTTTCTCTCTCTTCCTTTCCCTCTCTCTGTCCCTCTCCTGTCCACTTCCCTCTCACACAAAATAAATAAATAAATGTAAACATTTTAAAAAAACTTTAGAAAGATACAAATGAATAGGAAACATCCAGGAAGATCCTGAATAGATAAGATAACTCTGAAAATGAACTTGTATAAACTTACCGTTTAACAAAGGACAATTTAGGAGCCAACTGGGTAGATCAGTCAGTTGTGCTCCTGCCTAGGTCATGATCGGATTGTTCTTGAGATGGAGCCCCAAGGCAGGCTCTGTGCTGAGCCCGTGCTCCTCCCACCCATTTGCATTCTCACTGTCTCAAAATAAATACATAAACATTTAAAATAAAAAGGAAGGTCTTTTTTTAAAAAAATTAAGCTTTATTTATTTGTGTGTGAGTGTGACAGACAGAGAGAGAGAGAGAGAGAGAGAAAGAGAGAGTTAGTGGGGGAGGAGCAGAGAGAGGGAGACAGAATCCGATGCAACCTCCAGGCTCTAACAGTCAGCACAGAGCCTGACGTGGGACTCCAACCCATGAACAGCGAGATCATGACCTGAGCCAATGTCAGACGCCCAAATAACTGAGCCACCCAGTCACCCCCAGGAAGGTATTTAAATTATGAAACTAATATAAAAAAAAAAACATAAGGACATTAATTAAACACATGAGAAAGTGCAAAATTTGTACCCACACAATACGAAATGCAGATTTCCAAAAAATGCACATTCATTGGTATAGTATAGTCTTTTCAATAAAGGCTGTGGAAACAATGGAGTATTAAATACTATTAATAATTACATACTTTATACCATATTTAAAATGCTCAAAATTGATCACACATAATTGAAAACAAAATCTTTCGAAAAAAAAAATTTTTTAACGTTTATTTATTTTTGAGACAGAGAGAGACAGAGCATGAACGGGGGAGGGGCAGAGAGAGAGGGAGACACAGAATCGGAAGCAGGCTCCAGGCTCTGAGCCATCAACCCAGAGCCTGACACGGGGCTCGAACTCACGGACCGCGAAACTGTGACCTGAGCTGAAGTCAGTCGCTTAACAGACTGAGCCACCCAGGTGCCCCAAAAACAAAATCTTTCAAGACGTATTATAAAAAGAGCATGACCTACAGTTGGGCAGAGATATTTTACACAAAATACCAAGAACACAATCCATAAAAGAAGAACTTGATGAAGTGTAGTTCATCAAGATAATGTCTGCTCTTTGAAGAGAAAAGAAAGTCATAAACTTGTGAAGAAACATGTACAAATCATACATCTAATAAAAGGCTTGCCACCAGGGTACGTAAAGAGTTCTCAAAATACAATGAAACAAAGTAAAAATATTACCAAAATATCTCTATAGATACTTCACCAAACACCATGTGGACATGGCCAATGAGTACAGGAAAAGATGCTCAACACCATTAGTCTTAGGAGCATTCAAATGAAAACCACCCCAGACCAGACTTTCTGTTCTGGAAAGATAGACTGGATAGACTTTTCCCTATTCCTCCTACCAATACAGCTACAATCCCTGGGTATTATTCATAAGACAACATAGAGTCAGAAAGATAACGAGAAAGATGACAGATCCTAGCCCTGGAGACCCAAGGAATGACATGGAGGTGAGCTTCCCGGAATTTCCCTCTACCTCACATAGACTGGTGTCAGAGAGCCTAGCAAACCACAGACACCAACAGGTACACACCCAAGTCTACAAAATATTTTTTCTCTCTGGTCAAAATGACAGATAAAAGGCATGCTATAAAGACAGAAAAGTTTTAGACACTAACTGCGTGATTCTAATAAAAAACCATTGACTATCCACCAAAAATATCAATAGGCATCCTAATCAAGACTTTGTCTGATAAAGGAAAACTAAGAAAATGTATCACCACCAGACCCACTCTGAAAGAACTCCTAAAGGGAATAAATGGTAAAAGAAGGCATTTTGGATCATAAGGAAGAAAGAGAGAAGAAAACTAAGAATAAAATTCTTACTAGGTTAATGGACTTTCCTTCACCTCCTGTGTTTTCAAAATTGTTTGATATTTGAAGCAAAATTATCAGTTGAAGCAAAATTATAAATTCCATGTGATTCTCAAAGTAAGTGGAGAAATAGAACACTTAGAGTATAATTGGGACATGGTAAGGGGTCATAAAGGCAAGTAAATGTCTACATTTTACTCAAACTTCTGTGGGTTGTGATGGACTATATAGACTGTGATCTATGAATATATACTTCTCTATATAAAGATATATAATATCTATATTATTTATTTAAAGGAGATTAGAGAATATTTATACATATATAACTTTATGTATATAAAATTATTGATGAAGAAAAGACCTACTTTGCTATAAATGATGCTCCATCACAGAGGTAATGATGTAGAAAAATATAACCTTCACTTTTATCTCAGCATCAGAAATATAGCATCACAAAAAATAAATTCTATTTGGATGATAAACCATAATTAAAAGTTAAAACATAAGTAAATAAAGAAAAAGGTAAATGCAGGAATATAATAGAGGAAATTATATTCATGAACTTTCGCTAACTCCTCAAATAGGTCCGTAATAATCATTGTAACACACAAAATGCTAAGTAGGACCATGGTAACATTAAAGTTCTATTCATTCCAGAGAGAGAGAAAGGAAAATGAAGAAGGAGGTGGGGAAAAAGAAAAGAAAAGAAAATTGACCAAAGAAACTATACGGCTTAAGGTACAATGCTGAGTGAAATAATTCAGTCAGAGAAGGACAGATATCATGTTTTCACTCATATGTGGATGTTGAGAAACTTAAGAATAGACCGTGGTGTAAGGGAAGAGGAAAAAAATAGTTACAGAGAGGGAAGGAGGCAACCCACAAGACACTCTTAAATACAGAGAACAAACTAAGGGTGGATAGTGGGGTGGGGGATAGAGGAAAATGGGTGGTGGGCATTGAGGAGGGCACTTGCTGGGATGAGCATTGGGTATTGTATGTAAGCCAATTTGGCAATAAATTATATTTAAAATAAATAAATAAATAAATAAATAAATAAATAAATAAATAAATAAAAATTCTGATCATTAAAGACTCCAGTATGAGAGTGAAAATGCAGATACAGGTATTTGCATCTTAAAAGCTCAAAAAAGAGATCATATCTTAAATATGACAAAGACTTCTAAGAAGTGAAAAGAAGACACCATCCTGGAGAAATGGGCAAGAGACACAACCCAACACTTCTCATTCTCACAAAAGAGAATAGCCTTGAGATTTACAACCCAGGAAAATGGTACTGTTTCTACCCATCAGAACTTTTAATTCATTTTTCTGAGACTGCGGAGTTTTGGATCAAAGGCCTATTTGGTACAATGTATTTTACACAATAAAATAGAAAAAATACAGGGATAATTTAGTATAGTGAAATATACACATATCTATGACTGTGCAATTTCCTACTAATGCTTACATGGAAGTGTAGTATAATTATACATAAATACAATCATTTTACATTTATACATCATTATTTTATTATGAAAACCACATTTATATTACATAGTTATATATATTATATTATGTAGTTATATATATGTTATGTAGTTATATATATCTGTAGGTATATATAATAAATGATTATGATATGTTGAGGAAGACATAGAAAAGGATTTTCATAAAATTTTATTCATAATATCCACATATTAAAAAGGAACTAAATTTCTGAGAATGGTTTTTAAAATGTCATATTCATATAAGACAGCGTGAAATTTCACAAACTATAGACAAATGTGTTTATATAGACACATTACAGATAGCATCTGGGAGAGAAGGGAGACACACATAAAAATGCACATTGAATGATTCCATTGATATAATGCTCCAAATAAACAGAGATATTTCATAAAATGAAAATGGGCAGGCCTGAAAAAGGCTCTAAACTTCTGTCTCATGATGTAATTTGTAACTGTGTGATTCTAACTATTTTGTAATCATGTGCACAATCATATGCCTAGTTTCCTTGATGTGTTGTAAAATTAAATGTAAAGTCTATTTCAGGAAAAAGAGCGTTTCTAGAAACACGGGTTTCTATGAAAAGTAAGACCTAGAAATTATCAAATGTACATTAAAAGTATAAAAATATAAATAATGTGTCATAGAGTCAAACCATGGAATATTAGACTTTAAAATGAATAAACTATAAATACATATGTAACTATGGATGAACTCTACAAGCATAATATTAACTCACAAGCTTTTAATAGAATCTGGAAACATCTTGAAAACTTACCTCGTCCTCTTCATCACCATAGTAGAGCAGGTTAGAGTTCTTAGAAGCACAAGACATCAAACTCTCGTTCCATGATTTTCCCTCAGTGCTAATGTAATAGCAATTGTTGGAATACGTAACCCACTCTTTCGGACAATGACAACAGAGACACGCTGGAGAGAGATTATGAGATATTATCCAAAGAGCTTTGAATATTACAAAATGAAAATTTACATACTGTACATGTATACACATATGTATACATAACATATTCATAGACCCTCACAAGCTGGTAAAATTAAAGCAAAACACACACACACACACACTCAGAGAAGAGTCAGGCTTTCATCCCCTAATTTATGTGCCCATATAAAGCAAACACAAAAATGTCCATTTCTACATGTCCTGAGAGTCACTGAACAAAACCACCTTTATGGAATGATTTATCTTTTATCATGTCATAGGAGGAGGGAATGTGAGGCAATTGTTAACAACGGGTACGGTAATTTTAAATGAGTATTTCTTAGTGTTGTTGCCTGAGAAGTAATACTCTCCTATAATCATTATTTCTGAAAGTTCATTAGGCGATTTCCTAATTCACTTTTCCCAAAAGAATCTATTATCCTCTTTGCCTAGTTGAAGATAGAGTTAAAATACACACGAAACTAATATCAGAACTTTGCAACGGATGTTGTACCTTTGTGGATCCTTGTTTCCAGGGATGTTTTGTTCTGCTCTGGTCCTTCAGTAGCTAGAACATTAAAGCAATTCTCAAAAAACATAGTATTCAATGAAATAAATCATAGTAATTTGAGTTTCTTAGTTTAAAATTGGGTGTGCTATTTTACCAGACAAATTTAATAAAGTAATGAACAGGAGAAAGGAAATACTTCAAAAGATTAAAGAACCAAACCTCACCATCTCTTACAATATTTGGTTTAAGCAATCTCAAGAATTAATGAGTATTTCACCATAAAGTCTCTTCTATGACTTGCCTTTGAGTTATTGAATCCAAATATATGTTTAATTCTCCCTAAATTTTTTCTCTTATGTCTACTTTAGATAAAATCTAAATAATCATTCCACACTTAGAGCACACATGCATTAAAACGAGATAATAAATTCAAAGTGTTACACAATATGTCGAGGAACTAATGATCAGTAAGGTGAAATATTCCCTTTTAGTCATTCAAACACGTACTTACAGGGAATAACAGCTATTGTTACCACAGTGGACATCAAGACGAGGCAGAGGATTCCCAAGATACCGGCAATGAGCTTCTCTGGACATGAAGGTGAGTAGTAGGAAGAGAAAGGCAAACACTGAGAAAGGATGCCTGGAAACAATCATTTAGGAGATATACAAGAACCGACGATGCACAGGGAATCACATAAAATAACCTGAACCTCAAACCCATCACTATCATTGGAATCTTCTCTCAGAATATACCAATGCATTCAATTACAATACCATATTCCAACCTCCAGCTCTGGTCCTCACAAATGAAAACTATGTGAAATCCTACTCTTTCCCCACACACCTGCACCCTACTTTCACATCCTAAAACAGATATACCTGCTTGTATTAAATGTTTTACCTTTGCAGGGAGAATTCTTGCCATTCCCTTGAAGGTCCCGAGAAGCATTTTGAAGATTCAATTCTGCATAGGTTATCTCCTCCTCAGTTACTGAAATGGAACTCTTCATGCCCTTAGGTTTCACTTGCTGTCTTTTTGAGCCCTTAGCATGATGGAGTTCCGCATAAGTCACGCCTTGGTTGTCCATGTCTGCAGCTGAGTAGTGTCAGCTACAATGTGGATGAAACTGCCCTGAAGGTCTTGATCAAGAGTGTGTGTCATGTGCTGATGACATTGCTAGTACAGTGACACCGGGTGGGGTGCAGGGTGAGGGATGCCACTCATTTGCAGTTGAATAATGTAAAATCTGGTACTAACTTCCACAGAACTTGAAATAAGTGTTTCATGATAGAATAAATGTTTTTTTTTATTTACAATAATAGCACAATAATACTGATTGGAAAACATGTAAAGCACTAAATTAGTGAAGAAGAAAGGAATTCATGAATAATAATGTCCTCATGAATGTAAGGACAGTTTCCACAGACATATTTCAACACTATGAGAATAACCAGGTTAAAATTAAAATGCTGTATTAAAAACAAAAGTGTTGCACCATTTTTTGACAATGTTTAAGCCGTTATTGGTTAAAAATTAAGTGCTCTAAGAAGGGAGAATATTATTTTTAGCACATGTAGGAATTTCCTGTTGCAAATGACTTTTATTTGTGGTTTTAAATTGTGTTTCTAAAAAGTAATGCAGTACTATCAAAATGATATTTTATTTTGAACATCTGGTTAGTTCTGAGAATTGTTAAATTTTAGAAGAAATATTTCATATGTTGCAAAATGTTACATGGCACAATAAGTTATCCAAAGCAAGAACAACAGTGGAAACAGAAAAAAAACAAAAAACAAAAAACAAAAAACCATTTTTAAAAGAAGACTTAATGAACATCAAACAGTGACAACTGATTTAATGTCAAAGATATGAAACCTTTATGATAAATAAAAGGGTAGATCATTTATGGAGGAACACAATTGTTACAAACTTCTAGAAAGATCTTATTTCAAAGGCAGTGAGGGTAGACTCTAGTTGTACAGTTATACTAATAAATCACGTAAATGTAATTTCACACTTCAGTCAATGAGCTCTGCAGTCAGTGAACTCTGGAATTACTCCTGGCTCTCAAAGTGCAAAGTATCACCTTTAAAAATTCTTTCATGATGAGGCGCCTGGGTGGCTTGGTCAGTTAAGTGTCCAACTTCGGCTGAGGTCATGATCTAATGGTTCATGGGTTGGAGCCGTGCACTGGGTTCTGTGCTGACAGCTCAGAGCCTGGAGCCTGCCACAGATTCTGTGTCTCCCCCTCTCTCTGCTCTTCCCCCACTCGCGCTCTATGTCTCTCAAATATAAAAAATTGCTAAAAAAATTTTAATTATTTTGTGTCTAGCTATCTAATTTACTAATCTAAAATAGGAATTAAAATATGTAGAATGTGATGCATATAAAGCACTTAAACTCAATCTGACTGTTCTAAGATCTCAATAACATATTAGTTATATTAATTATTTTTAACACAATAATTGTTTATCATTAGTGATTCATATCATTTAGACCATGTAACATAATTCATTAGACAGGAGTGTCTTTCAGTATTGAGTATCTTTCTTGGCCAAGTTTTGTTCAATTTAATAAAAAGTCTTTGGATTGTTTATAGTTAAGTTTAAGTTAGCATTTTTACAGAAGGTACCTCATTTTGCATTTTATAAAAGATCAAACTGCTTTCATTTATTGAAGTAAATGTATGAGGAATTACATTTGACCTATATGATATAATGGATTCATTTCAAGAATCTATTTTTAAAGGCTGGGTAAATATCAAATAATATGTAATATATCATTGATGACAATTGATGACAAATCCAAATTAAATGTCCTTCGTCATGATGCTTATTTGATCTCACCCGAAATTATATTGATTTATAAACCCAATTATGCATATGAATATGCTCTTAATGACTTCTCCACAGGCAAGAATTTGAATATTGTAAGATCTCCAACATATTTCATGCTCATTCTTGTTTGTTACCCTGAATTGTTGGAATGCAGATACCAATGTTCTCTGTGATTTCATTGTATATTAGCTGTGCCTCAGGTGCATCCCATCACCATTTATAATCTCCCACTCACTGGGGTGACTCCTAGAAAGGCAGGACCGTGGTGACACATACCTTCTGTTGGCCAGTCACGCATCGTCCAGAGGGAACCAGGCTCCTCTTGTAAACAGAAAAATATCTGTGGTCTTCACAGCCTGCCAGCCCTGTAAGAGCTCAGAGTGAGGCAATAATGGAAAAAGTAGATTTCCTATCAATGTGTCACTTCAAATTTGAACAGGAAATTCTTACCCTTGGGCTATTTTGAAGACACTTTATCTCCTCACACACCTCCAGAATGCAGAGGCTTTGAGCTGGCAGTGTGTCATTTAGTTTGTCCCTCAGCAAATACCTCTGACAAATTTTATGTTCCACGAGATACTGGGGTCAGAGACTTAACCACCCAGGCTGTTCACTTGCTTCCCTCTGAATGACATACACTGAGGATTTAGGCCTTGTGTAAAATATCTTAGATGTTTAAGTTTTACTTTTAGACAATTTTGCTACATCTTGACACTATGTACTTTTTCTTCTGTCCTTATTATGTCATTTCCACTATACCAAAAATATTCTAAAATCATCATCCTATCGACAGATATTTAATTATATTTGACACTAATAGAGAAGACTGACTACATTTTCCATTTTATTGTAACTGTCATAAAGACATCAATTTCTGAATTTATCTTATCAATTTTCTACCTTAGTTTTTAATATAGCTACATTCTATTTTTATTATTTGTAAACAAGTTTAAGTTACTGCTAAAAAAAAAAACAAATCCTGTGGGAAAGATAAAATATTAGACAATATTGAACAATAGCACTGTATGAGATATTTGAATATTAAATAATTATTCATTTTATTTATTTATTCCTCTTCCAATGATAACTAGGTGTCTGCATTTTAATGGGAATATTTGTTGGAAATGAAAAAAAGCTTAAGTCTAACTATGTAGAGGATAATTAACAAATGTTTAAAAATTTCACTTAACTCAAAACATTGGAGTAGGACAGAGAAAGTACTTTTTTATTTTTTTAATGTTTATTTTTGAGAAGGCAGGGGTAGGGGTGGAGAGAGAGGAAGACACAGAATCCGAAGCAGGCTCCAGGCTCTGAGCTGTCAGCACAGAACCCAACGCAGGGCTTGAACCCACCAACCAGGAGACCATGACCTGAAGTTGGATGCATAACCAAGTGAATCACTGAGGCGCTCCTCTCATTGTGGTTTTGATTTGCATTTTCTAGATCATTAGTAATGTTAAGCATCTTTTTATGTGTCTATTGCCTATCTGTTTATCTTCTTTCAAAGAATATCTATTCAGGTCCTCAGTCCATTTTTAATCACTTGTATAGGTTCCTTTGGTGTTGAGCTGTAGAAATTCTTCATATATTTTAGACTTTAACCTCTTGTCAGATATATCATCTGCAAATATCATCTCCCATTCAGTAGGCTGCTTTTTGTTTTGTAGGTAGTTTCCTTGGCTGGGCAAAATCTTTGTAGTTTGATGTATTATTTTCATTTTGTCGCCATTTCTATGAAGACAGACCCAAAAGAATAAAGATGACACCTACCTCCAACAGTTTATTACCTACACTTTCTTTAGGAGTTTTATGGTTTCAGGTCTTACATCTATGTCTTTAATTCATTTTACATTTATTTTTGTGTATGTTGTAAAGAAACAGTCCAGTTTTGTTCTTTAACACATAGTTTTCCAGGGTTTTTTAATTACTATTTACTGAAGACTCTCTTTCCCCCTTTGTCTCTTCTTGCCTTCTTTGTCATATATTAATTGACCATATGGACAAAGGCTTATTTCTGGGCTTTCTGTTCCATTCCTTTGTTCTATGTGTCCATTGTTGTGCCATACTGATTTGATTGCTAGAGCTTTGTAGTGTAGTTTGAAATGTAAGGCCATGTCTCTTCCAGTTGTGTTCGTCTTTCTAATGATTGTTTTGAATATTCACAGTTTCTTGTAGTTCTATACAAACTTTTAGGTAATTTATTCTAGTTCTGTGAAAATGTTATTGGTGTTTTCTGTGGGGGGCTGGGCCCCAGCGCCAGGCTGAGACCGGGTCGAGCAACGTTCCCTGTTGACTTAGCCAACCCGGTGGTTCCCCCTCCCATTCCCCCACTTTCAAGGGCATACAAAAGCCTTGTCAAGGCTGAGAAAGTTAATTCCTGAAGCCTGTGGTCTGCAGGTGTTGGCAGTAATGCTACCTCCCTTTTTCTACCCCGAGTCAGATAGAAACAAACATGGGAACTGTGTTTTGCTAGCAATCTATCATCAAGGTCTTGTGACCCGTTCAGAAAGTTCACAAGGTACACAGAACTAAATGTTTTGGCTGGTAGTGATCATGTGAAACCTGTTTATTCTTAGAATGACCTGATCCATAAGAGTCTTATATTATAAAAGATTGTGTACAGCAACAATAAAGCCGTCACTTGGGCCATCAGCCCAGGGGACCCTACTATTCCCAAACTTTCTCTTCTGTCTTTTTTTCTTGCATTCCCCTACCCTCAGGACCCTGACCTCGGTGTTTGTCGCGCCAGTCGCGACAGTTTTCATAAAGGATTACATTGAATCTATAGGTCATTTTGCATAATATGGACATTTTCACAATATTAAATCTTCCACTCCATAAGCATAGTATATATTTCCCATTTATTTATTTGTATCAATTCAAATTTCTTCTATCTATGGCCTATGGGTTTGGAGTATAGGAACTTTACCTCCTTGGTTAAATTTATTCTTAAATAATGTATTCTTATAAATGCAATTATAAATGCAATTGTTTCCTTAATTTCTCTTTCTCACAGTTTTTTTACTAGTGCATAGAAATCTAATGATGTCTGTATATTAATTTTGTACCCTACAACTTATCTGATTTAATTCATTAGTTCTAACAGGTTTTTTTTTGGTGGGGTCTGTCAGTTTTTTATCTGGAGAATCAGGTCATTTGCAAATAGTGGCTATTTTGCATTTTCCTTATCAATTTGGGTGTCTTTTATTTCTTTTTCTTTTCAGATTTCTGTGCCTAGGACCTCCAGTACTATGTTGAATAAAAGGGATATGAGTGGACTTCCTTGTCTTGATCCTGATCTGACAGGAAAAGCTTTTGGCTTTCCATTACTGAAAATGTTGTTAGTTGTGGGCTTGTAATATATGGCCTTTATTCTGTGGAGGTGTAGTCCCTCTCTACACTCTTTGTTGGGGTTTTTACCATAAATCAATGTTGAATTTAGTTGAATGCTTTCTCTGCATCTGTTGAGATTACCACATGATTTTGACCTTTCAGTCAGTTAATATGGTGTGTCAAGTTGTTTGATTTGCAGATACTGAACCATTCTTGCATATATGGAATAAACCGCACTTGATCATGCCGTATGATGTATGGTGGAATTCTGTTTGCTAATATTTTGGTGAGAATTTTTGAATGCACATCAACAATATTGGCCTAAAATATTCTTTGTGTGTGTGTGTTGTGTCCTTGCTTTGTTTAGATATCAAGGTAATGTTGTCCATGCAGAGGTAATTTGGAACTTTTCATTTGTCTTAAATTTTGGGACTAATTTGACAAGTGGTTTAAGTCTTGTTTAAAAGTTTGGCAGAAAAGGACATATTTCATTCTTTCTCATTGCCAAGTAGTATTCCATTGTGTATATAAACCACAGTTGCTTTATCCATTCATCAGCTGGTGGACATTTAGGCTCTTTCCATTGGCTATTGTTGAAAGTGCTGCTATAAACATTGGGTACAAGTGCCCCTATGCATCAGCACTCCCGTATCCCTTGGGTAAATTCCTAGCAGTGCTATTGCTGGGTCATAGGGTAGATCTATTTTTAACTTTTTGAGGAACCTCCACACTGTTTTCCAGAGCGGCTACACCAGTTTGCATTCCCACCAACAGTGCAAAGGGGTTCCCGTTTCTCCACATCCTCTCCAGCATCTATAGTCTCCTGATTTGTTCATTTTAGCCACTCTGACTGGCGTGAGGTGATATCTGAGTGTGGTTTTGATTTGTATTTCCCTGATGAGGAGCGATGTTGAGCATCTTTTCATGTGCCTGTTGGCCATCTGGATGTCTTCTTTAGAGAAGTGTCTATTCATGTTTTCTGCCCATTTCTTCACTGGATTATTTGTGTTTTGGGTGTGGAGTTTGGCGAGTTCTTTATAGATTTTGGATACTAGCCCTTTATCTGATATGTCATTTGCAAATATCTTTTTCACATCCCGTTGGTTTCCTTTGCAGTGCAGAAGATTTTTATCTTCATTAGGTCCCAATAGTTCATTTTTGCTTTTAATTCCCTTGCCTTTGGCAGATAGAACTGAAGTTAAGCTAAGTGAAATAAGTCATACAGAGAAAGACAGATACCATATGTTTTCACTTTTATGTGGATCCTGAGAAACTTAACAGAAGACCATGGGGGAGGGGAAGGAAAAAAAAAAGTTGGAGAGGGAGGGGGCCAAACCATAAGAGACTCTGAAAAACTGAGAATAAACTGAGGGTTGATGGAGGGTGGGAGGGAGGGAAGGTGGGTGATAGGCATTGAGGAGGACACCTGTTGGGATGAGCACTGGGTGTTGTATGGAAACCAATTTGACAATAAATTTCATATTAAAAAAATAAAATAAAAAATAAAAGTTTGGTAGAATTCACCAATAAATCTTCATGTATGTGCCAAGTAGTTTTCTTTTTTTTTTTTTTAATTTTTTTTTTAACATTTATTTACTTTTGAGAGAGAGAGAGAGCACAAGCAGGGGAGAGGCAGAGAGAGAGGGAGACACAGAATCTGGAGCAGGTTCCAGGTTCTGAGCTGTCAGCACAGAGCCTGACATGGGATTCGAACTCACTGCGAGATCATGACCTGAGCTGAAGTCGGATGCTTAACTGACTGAGCCACCCAGGCACCCCTGTGCCAAGCCGTTTTCAAACTACTGCCTGTGAGCTGGGACTCAATGCAAGTGAATTTTTCATGGACCCTTTGAGAGCAAAGTCTTGCTTTCCTGTAATATTTTAGGGTAAACCCAGCTAAATTTCAAAGCCAGATGTGATGGGGGCTCACCATCCCACTGAAGATCCTCAGGGTAGGGGGATGATCAGTGCAGAGCTTTCTCCCCTCACTTTCCTAAAAGTTCTCAGTGCCTGTGATCTCTCCAAGTTGTGGATCACCACACTGGGGGTAAGGATCAAGATCAGGCCACATGTGTTGTCTTTCCTACCCTCTTGATGTGACTTTTCCTTCATATCTTAACTGTGTGGAGCTGTTCTTCTGGTTCTTAGGTCATTCTCCAAATGTAGTTGCAGATCTGCTGTGTGTCATAGAAGGAGGTCAGCTCAGAATCCTCCTACTCCACCATCTTAGTACAGACCATAGAATTTATATCATCAGTTCTTATCTCGTACCAAGGAAAGGGGAGATGTTTATTTATACTGCCTAAGGATATTCAATTTCACCATAATCTTTAGGAGACTGAGTTTGGACAAACTAGTTCTCTAAAATCTAGAAAATGGAATTTAAAACCATATATATGTCACTGAAATATGAACAAATATTTGAAACTTTTATAACAATTACTAAAGCTGGCTAACCATACGAGCATTTCAATTAATTATATTTTATTATATTTCCATAAACTAAACTATCAATCTATTTTTCTCTATTAGCCACATAATAAGATTACAACAAATAAAGGATTAATTAATGATGCCAAATAATGTAAAATTCACTAATGTCACTTAAAATTTGAGTTACTTATATTTATTATTCCTATGGTTATACACATTGCTGTTTTCAATTAAATCATTTTATCTATCTATCTAGTTATGTAGATCTAAAGTCCTTTGTTACATGTAAAACTATGGGCTCACATTTTTGGCATGTAACTTTAATAAAATCTATGCCAGGTAAACATTACTTCAAATAATAAAGGTAATGAAAATTTACTTTTTATCACATAAATGTATATAAATATTTAACCTATGATTCCTAATAATGGAAATTACCTAGTGACCTAAAAGGAATGGATAAATGGAAATCAATAAAATGTGAAAGTATCTTTATTATACCATAGCAAAGTGAATTCATTTCAAAGATTGTTTTCAAAAGGAAATATTTAATTGCTAACTCACTCTAACTAAAGAAAATATTTAGGGATATTCTAATGATAAAACATCTATTCTAAGTGAAACTTGCATACACCAAAAAGAAAGATGAGTTGAAGAGAATAAGTTATGTGGATATATCTAAATGGTTCTTGCATGCATAAAATAAAGATGATAATGTTTGTAATTATAAATATATATCCATATTAGTATTCACTGAGCAAATACAGCATTTCAAGTAAATACAAGTGAGGGTATATAGGTCTTTTCACTGTTTGAGAATGGGTAAATGTACTAATTTCTTAGACTCTACTGAATAAAAAAATGGATGCTGTAAAGTGTAGGGCAATGTAAAAGGATATTTTAAAAGCATATTAAATTACCAAGTTCTTACAGAAGAAAGTTAAAATAAGTTATTTATTGTGAAAGATAAGAAAACAAAGAAAAAGTAGAGTTCAAAGCAGCGGTAGTGTTTATCTCAAATTAAATGATAATCATCTAATACTTAACAATTACTTATGTCGATACAACTTACACGAGATGAAATATATAAGTAAAACTTATGTAATTGCAATGTTAATATAAATAGAGTAATTTTAACTTCAATTCCAAGAGTGTTTGTATTTAAATAACTGTTGTTTTAATGAATTCTTCCTCAACAGAAGTAAACAGAACCATGAAAATATAAACATGTAAAAAAATCATGCCACATAAGACAGCAGAAAACTACTCTCGCTAATGTACTGTCACAATACAAGACAAGAACCACTGTTACAAATACTGGGCGTATTTCATAAGGATAGATCGAGTATGCAAAGCATTAGCAATGTTTCATAAAACCTGTATATACTTAATAATACAAGTTTGGGACACCTGGATGATTCAGTTGGTTCAGTAGTGGATTCTTGATTTTGGCTCAGGTTATCATATCATGGTTCATGAAGCTGAGCCCCTTATTGGGCTGTGCTCTGACAATGCGGAGCCTGCTTGGGATTCTCTCTACCCCCTGGCTCTCTGCCCCTCCCACATTTGGGCTTTCAAAATGAATAAATAAACTTAAAAAAAATACAAGTTCAAGATAGATTTGAAAAGAGGGAAGATAAACAATCATAAATAGAGATTTAGACAACTCTATTTCCCTGCTTATCAAACAAGCAGATATATCAGTAAGGCTATTGCAAGACATAAACTAGACAAGTAATACTTATGTGCACACATACAGAAACGCTATTTAGTAGTATAGAATACTCGTATTTTTAAAATCACATGGAACCTTTCCAAAAATTTTCCAAAATACAAAATAAACTCACATTTCCAAGTATATTAATGTAGAATATATTCATATATTAACTTGTGATGTTACCGCATTCGACACTAGACAATCTTGGAAACTAGGCACGTGTGCCTGAATATTTACATTTAGTTTTTAATAATTAGAAATAAATAAAACTTTAATATTGGTTCCACAGTCACACTAGCCATGTCTGACACAAATATAGGCCATTTCCAGTTTCATAGAAAATTCTCTAACTATGGTTCACCTAAAATAGAAGTCAATAACCAACAATTTGCTTTTTGCTTGTTTGTTGATTTGTTTAATTTTTTTAATGTCTATTTATTATTTTTGAGAGGCAGAGAGACAGAGCGTGAGCAGGGAAGGGGCAGAGAGAGAGAGGGAGACCCAGAATCCGAAGCAGGCTCCAGGTTCCGAGCTGTCAGCACAGAGCCTAATGAAAGGCTCGAACTCACAAACCATGTGATCATGACCTGAGCCGAGGTCGGATGCCCAACCAACTGAGCCACCCAGGTGCCCCAAACAATTTGAAAATCCTTGTGTGGTTTAACTCATTAATATATTTCTAATTAACATATGAGCTAATATATGATCACAATAAATGTTTAAACTTTTTATATGAATTACAAGAGAAATATAACAGCAAAATTTTGTCTTGTGAAATATTATCTCTAGTATGTATATTACAAAAAGAGACAGAGCAGAAATCTGAGCATATATCATAAGAAACTAAATCCATGAAAGCAAAAATTAGGTGAAATTAAATCCAAATGAAATAGATGAAGGAAAACAATAAAGAGTAGAAAATTATGAAAAAGAACAAAACTGCAGTAGTGAGCATCAGAAAAAGATATACTCATGAAAAGATAAAACAGATAAGACCATCAAAGAAAAAATAAAGATCAAATATTTATATCTTGATTAACCTTGGGAATACATTATTGTTTTTACTGGTAGATTTTATCATTTATGTGAAATAGAAAATTCCTAGAAAAGGCAAATTGGCAAACTGAAATACAAATAAAGAAACCAGGGCAAACTCACCAGATATTAAAGAAATTGAGTTCATTATATAAAGCTTCATATAGAAAAATTATACTCAGAAGCTCAGATACCATCAATGACACTTAAAAAAATATTGATCACCTCCCCGACCCATTGTAAACACTGGGAGACACTGTTGCAAACTTTGCTTTGAATAGGCAATCTGCAGAGAAATTAACAGAAGATTGTCTTTCATATTTACTTAGATATTTACAACTTTTCATGCCTTTTTTACCTTTCCAAATACCCAGAGTTCCATCTGGTACTATAATCTTTAAGCCTGAAAAATTTCCCTCCTTTATCACTTCTTGCAATGCAGGCCTGCTGGTGGTGGATGTTCCGAGTTGCTTTTTAAGAATGTCTTAATCCATTTTCATTCTGGAAGATGATTAATGATATCGAGTTCTGGGTCAGCAGGTTTTCTTCTGGAGATGAATATTCTCTTATCTTATAAATGTCATTATTTCTAATGTCATACAAAGTGCTGTTATTACCTCATTTCTCTCAAGATTTTCTTCTTATCTCTTTCAGAAATGTGACTACAATGTACTCACTTGTGATTTCGTTTTTGTTTACCTTATTTCGATTTTGTTGGGCTTCCTGAATTTAACTTGGTGTTTTTCAACAAATTTGAAATCGTTTCAGCCATTATTTCTTCACATATTTGTCTGCCAAATGTTTCCCTCCCCTTGTAAGATCCTAGTAGGCTGGGTCATAACTTTTGATATTATCACATTCATCTCTTTTAAAAATTACTTTACTTCCCCTGTCAGATCAGATTATTGTTCTTATCCAACCAGAGCACTTGGGAGAGCACAAGCTAATTTTTTAAACATTTTTCTTCAATGTTTACTTATTTTTGAGAGACAGAGACACGGTGTGAACAGAGGAGGAACAGAGAGAGGGGGAGACACAGAATCCGAAGCAGGCTCCAGGCTCTGAGCTGTCAGCACAGAGCCCGACACCGGGCTCGAACTCACCAACCATGAGATCATGACCTGAGCCGAAGTCGGTCGCTTAGCCGACTGAGCCACCCAGGTGCCTCCACAAGTTAAAGTTTTAAACGTTTCATTAGTAAGAGGCACAAAAAACAAACAAAAACAAAAACAAAAACAAAAAAAACCCAGTGCTTGTAATTATGGGAAGACCATCATGAAATGGAAGGCAGAGCAACAGTTTTTAGAGCTAATGTCTGTTATCTCCAACTTTACATTCTTTATTTACTAGAAGACAAAATTTTCATTACTAAATTTGTTACATGAGATTTGGCAAACACAACTCAGTCCTTCCTGCCTTCTCCTTGGAACTGAGTGCCTGCAACGAAAACATTTTCTGCTCAGTAAATTTTAAATGTTTTTAACGTTGATTTATTTTTGAGACAGAGAGAGACAGAGCATGAACGGGGGAGGGGCAGAGAGAGAGGGAGACACAGAATCGGAAGCTGGCTCCGGGCTACGAGCCGTCAGCCCAGAGCCCGACGTGGGGCTCGAACTCACGGACCGTGAGATCGTGACCTGAGCTGAAGTCGGACGCTCAACCGACTGAGCCACCCAGGTGCCCCCTGCTCAGTAAATTTTAAAAGGGTGCCATCTTCCTCTGAATTTAGTACTGAGATGGGTACTGTTTAACTCTGGGATCCAGAAAACAAGCTCACTGTGTTCATAACCTAATGTATATTCTCAGAAGGTTAGGCAGAGAAAACTGTCATTTGGATCTTTATATCCCTGACTTCTCCGTGACTCTGTCCTGAATTCACTTCTTACTAGCAGACCTGCATTATTATTTCATATAATGGAAAGATTTAAATATATATAAATAGATATCTCACCTCCCCAACCCATTGTAAATGCTGGAAGACACTTTTTCTAAAGCTACAAACATTTATAGATTTGTTTTTATTGAAATAAATTAAGTTTGAATAATTGACTTACTTGAAGGTTTCCTATGTATTTATAACAGCAATATAATTCTGAATCCCATGGTCTCATATCTGAAGGAGTTTACTATTGCTAGTTGTCAAATTTTAAATAAATTATTTAGATGAATATACTGAAATAACTTAGTTTGTTCCAAAATTGCTTTTTTTCCCATTATTTTTTTTAATTTACATCCAAATTAGTTAGCATATAGTGCAACGATTTCAAGAGTAGATTCCTTAATGCGCCTTACCCTTTTAGCCCGTCTCTCCTCCCACACCCCCTCCAGTAACCCTCTGTTTGTTCTCCATATTTAAAAGTCTCTTGTATTTTGTCCCTCTCTATGGTTTTATATTATTTTTCCCTTCCCTTATGTTCATCTGTTTTGTCTCCTAAAGTCCTCACAAGAGTGAAGTCATATGATACTTGTCTTTCTCTGACTAATTTCGCTTAGCATAATACCCTCCAGTTCCATCCACATAGTTGCAAATGACAAGATTTCATTCCTTTTGATTGCCGAGTAATACTCCATTGTGTGTATATATATATATATATACCTCATCTTCTTTATCCATTCATCCATCAATGGACATTTGGGCTCTTTCCATACTTTGGCTATTGTTGATAGTGTTGCTATAAACATGGGGATGCATGTGTCCCTTCGAAACAGCATACCTGGATGCCTTGGGTAAATACCTAGTAACACAGTTGCTGGGTCATAGGATAATTCTATTTTTAATTTTTGAGGAACCTCCATACTGTTTTTCAGAGTGGCTACACCAGCTTGCATTCCCACCAACAATGCAAAAGAGATCCCCTTTCTCCGCATCCTTGCCAACATCTGTTGTTGACTGAGTTGTTAATGTTAGCCACTCTGACAGGTGTGAGGTGATATCTTATTGTGGTTTTGATCTGTATTTCTCTGATGATGAGTGATGTTGAGCATTGTTTCATGTGTCGGTTGGCCATCTGGATGTCTTCTTTGGAGAAGTGTCTATTCATGTCTTTTGCCCATTTCTTCACTGGATTATTTGGTTTTTTGGTTGTTGAGTTTGATAAGTTCTCTATACATTTTGGATACTAACCCTTTATCTGATATGTCGTTTGCAAATATCTTCTCCCATTCCATCAGTTGCGTTATAGTTTTGCTGATTGTTTCCTTTGCTAAAAAAAGTTTAAAAAAAAAGATAAAGGAAAGGACCCATATAAATAAAATCAAGAATAAAAGAGGAGAGGTCACAACCAACACAGCAGAAATAAAAACAATAATAAGAGAATATTGTGAGCAATTATATGCCAATAAAATGGGCAATCTGGAAGAAATGGACAAATTCCTAGAAACATATACACTCCCAAAACTGAAACAGGAAGAAATAGAAAATTTGAACAGACCCATAACCAATAAAGAAATTTAATTAGTAATCAAAAATCTCCCAAAAAACAAGAGTCCAGGGCCAGATGGCTTTCCAGGAGAGTTCTACCAAACATTTAAGGAAGAGTTAACACCTATTCTTTTGAAGCTGTTCCTAAAAAATAGAAATGGGAGGAAAATTTCCAAACTCTTTCTATGAATCCAGAATTATATTGATTCCAAAACCAGACAGAGACCCCACTAAAAAGGAGAACTATACACCAATTTCCCTGATGAACATGGATGCAAAAAACCTCCACAAGATATTAGCCAACCGACTCCAACAATACATTAAAAAAATTATTCACCACGACCAATTGGGATTTATACCTGGGGATATAAGGCTGGTTTAATATCTGCAAAACAATTAATGTGATTCATCACATCAACAAAAAAAAGGACAAGAACCACATGATCCTCTCAATAGATGCAGAGAAAGCATTTGACAAAATACAGCATCCTTTCTTGATAAAAAACCCTCAAGAAAGTAGGGATAGAAGGATCATACCTCGAGATCATAAAAGCTATATATGAACGACCCAACGCTAATATCATCCTCAATGGGGAAAAACTGAGAGCATTCCCCCTAAGGTCAGGAACAAGACAGGGATGTCCACTCTCACCACTGTTATTCACCATAGTATTGGAAGTCTTAGCCTCTGCAATCAGACAACACAAAGAAATAAAAGGCATCCAAATCAGTCAGGAGGAGGTCAAACTTTCACTCTTCGCAGATGACATGATACTATATATGGAAAACCCAAAATATTCCACCAAAAAATTTGTATAACTGATTCATGAATTCAGCAAAGTTGCAAGATATGAAATCAAAGCACAGAAATCGGTTCCATGGAGGGTATTATGCTAAGCGAAATTAGTCAGAGAACGACAAATATCATATGACTTCATGTGAGGACTTTAAGAGACAAAACAGATGAACATAAGGGAAGGGAAACAAAAATAATGTAAAAACAGAGAGGGAGACAAAACATAAGAGACTCTTAAATATGGAGAACAAACAGCGTTACTGGAGGGGTTGTGGGAGGTGGGATGGGCTAAATGGGTAAGGGGCATTAAGGAATCTACTCTTAAAATCATTGTTGCACTATATGCTAACTAATTCAGATGTACATTTTAAAAACTAAAATTCAAAAAAGAAGAAGAAATGAAGAGTTCCCCAGATAAACAAAAACTAAAGGATTTTGTGACCACTAAATCAGCCCACCAAGAAATATTAAAAGGGACTCTTTGAGTGGGAGAGAAAGACCAAAAGTGACAAAACTAGAAAGGAACAGAAAAAATTTCCAGACACAATGACTTAGCAGGTAATAAAATGGCATTAACTTCATATCTATCAATAATCACTCGGAATGTAAATGGACTAAATTCTCCAATCACAAGACACAGAAGAATGGATACAAAACCAAGACCCATCTCCATGCTGCCTACAAGAGAATTTTACTTTAGTTATTTTATTTTATTTTATTTTATTTTATTTTATTTTATTTTATGTTTATTTATTTTGAGAAAGAAAGAGAAAGAGAGCAAGAGAGAGAGAGAAATGGCAGAGAGAGAGAGAGAATCCCAAGAAGGCTTCATGCTGTCAGTGCAGAGCTGGATGTGAGGCTCAATCTCATGAACTGTGAGATGGTGACCTGAGCTAAAACCAAGAATTGGATGTTCAACTGACTGAGCCACCTTGGAGCCTCCAAGAGACTCATTTTAGAGCTAAAGACATCTGCAGATGAAAAGTGCAGGGATGGAGAACCAATTACCATACCAATGGATGTCAAAAGACAGCTAAAGTAGCCATACTTGTACCAGACATACTAGATTTTAAACCAAAGACAAGAGAGAAGAGCACCATATCATAATAAACAGGTCTATCCAAAAAGAAGATCTAACAATTGTAAATATTGATGCCCCACATAAACATGGAAGCACTCAAATATATAAAATAACTAGTAACAAACATGAAGGAACTTATTGCTAATGATACAAAAATAGCAGGGGACTTTAACACCTCATAAAACAATGAACAGATCTAAGCAGTAAATCAGCAAGGAAACAACGGCTTTGATGACACACTGGATCAGATTAACTTCACGGATATATTCTGAACATTTTATCCTAAAGTAAAAGAATATGCATCCTATTCAAATGCACATGGAACATTCTCTAGAAGAGGTCACATACTGGATTACAGTATGGTTGTATTGTAATATGAGTACTGACTCAACCACTACAGAAAGATTAAGACCACACCATGCATATTTTCAGACCACAACCCTATGACACTTGAAACTAATCACTAGAAAAATTTAGAAAGATCACAAATAGATGGAGGTGAAAGAATATCCTACTAAAGAATGAATGGGTCAACCCAGATATTAAGGATAAATAAAAATATACATGGAAACGAATGACAATGAAAACATGGCAGTCCAAAAGCCTTTGAGACACAATGAAAACAGGCATAATAGGGAAGTATAGAGCAATACAAGTCTACTTCAGGGGCAAGAAACATCGGGGCAAGAAAAATCTCAAATAACCTAACCTTAATCTAAATGAGCTAGAAAAAGAACGACAAATGAAGCCTAAAGCAAGCAGAAGAAGGGAAATAATAAAGATTAGAACAGAAACAGGATATAGAAAAAAACAAGCAAGCAAGCAAACAAACAAACAAACAAACTGTAGAACAGACCAATGAAACCAGGAGCTCGTTATAAGAAAGGATTAATAAACTGGATAAACCCCTAACCAGACTTATTAAAAAGAAAAGAGAAAGGGCCAAAGTAAACAAAATCATAAATGAGAGAGGAAAGATCGCAACTTGCTGGAGGCCAGTTCCAGCCACCAGGGGTTCTGGAAGGAAGAATGGCATCAGTGAAAAGAAAACAAAACTAAAATAAAAAACTAGAAAATAAAAAACTAAAACTAAAATAAAAATGGACACAGACAACAGCAGCGTGTTGAACTGGCCAATTTATTGCAGCAAACGTGGCATTACATATGCTAGTGATTTCCTTGTAACATATGTCATCTATGTTTTTCTAACATTACCTAATTTTTAAAATGTTCCTATGTGTAAACAACCTTCAAGAAATAACATGGCGATTTTCCTCTAATGTTCCCGCATACCTTTGGATTATTGATTAATTTCTTACATTATCCCATGATGCATCTGCGTGTATCCATAATCTACAAAGCATTTGCTTTGCTGTTCTCGTGAAAGGCCCTCCATGTCTCAACACCTCAAGTGGAACAGTTACAGGGACATGACCTCTTAACCACATGAGGCCAAAAGAACAATGTGTTTGCCTCTGTCCGAGGTGCCAGGAAGGGGCCGAAAAAGCCTTAGAAACCCATGCCTCACACGTTCTCAGAGGGACAATGCACCTAGGAACCAATGAACCATTCTGTACCTTAACCGACTAGGTTCAGTCATCATCTGGAATGCCTCTGGGGGGCCAGGTGGGCCTAGGGGTTGAAGTCACCTGTGTCCAGAGATACACTCCTTAGTTGCTGGAGTGAGGCTTTCAAATCCATATGTGTCTCTTTTACAGGCCATCTTTGCTGGCAAAGGTATGAAGCTATCCTTCCTGTAAGTAGAGGAGTCTCCATAGAGGATGGCAAGGGCTAAACGTAAGGCCGCACAATTTCTTGCGGAACCTTATTTTCTTCCCTAATGGTTCTTTTCCCAGGGGGCCTGTCGAGGGCAATTCCCCAAAAGACAATACCCCAAGTACTTAAGGCCAAATTACCTAAAAACGGGAGTACAAGAAGCTTCACTGTCAGTGGCCCGCCCTGCAGTCACCAATCCTTCCACAGCCGGGGCCCTGCCACTCAGGTTGGGATAGCTCGGCTTCCAGCAGCAACCATCACCACAGAAATACAAATAATTATAAAAGAATATTATGAAAAGCTATATGCCAACAAATTGGGCAATCTTAAAGAAATGGATACATTCCTAGAAATATAAACTACCAAAACTGAAACAGGAAGAAATAGAAAATTTGAACACATCCATAACCAGCAAAGATATTAAATTAGTATTAAAAAAATGTCACAATAAACAAAAGCTCAGGGACAGATGGCTTCCCAAGGAAATTCTGCCAAACATTTAAAGAAGAGTTAATACCTACCTATTCTTCTCAAGCTGTTCCAAAGAATATATACGGAAGGAGAGCTTCCAAAGTCATTCTACAAGGCCAAGATTACCATGATTCCAAAACCCGACAAAGACGGCGCTAAAAAAGCGAATTACAGGTCAATATCCCTGACGAACATGAATGCAAAAAATTCTCATCAAAATACTGGAAAATTGAATCCAACAGTACATTAAAATAATCACTCACCACAATCAACATTTATTCCTGGGCTGTAAGGGTGGTTTCAAATCCATCATGTGATACACCATGTTAATAAAAGTAAGGATGAGAACCTTAGGATTCTCTCAATAGATGCAGAAAAAGCATTCGACAAAGTATACTAGCCATTCTCAATAAAAGACCTCACAAATAGCTGTAGAGGGAGCATACCTTAACATCATTAAGGCTCTGTATGAAAGAACCATAACTAATATCATCCTCAATGGGAAAAACTGGCAGCTTTTACTCTGTGGCCAGGTGCAAGACAGGTATGTTCACTCTCACGATTGTCATTTAACATGGTACTGAAAAGTCCTAACTCAGAATTCAGACAACAAAAAGAAATAGAAGACGTCCAAGTCAGCAAGGAAGAAGTCAAACCTTCACTATTGGCCGACATCATGACACTGTAGGTAGAAACTCAGAAGGACTGCACCAAAAAACTGCTAGAACTGATACATGTATTCAGCAAAGTAGCAGGAGACAAAATCACCCTACAGAAATCTGTTGCATTTTTATACACCAGTAATGAAGCAGCAGAAAGAAAACTGAAGAAATAGATCCCATTTACAATTGCACCCAAAACAATAAAATAACTAGGAATAAACTTAACCAAAAAGGTAAAAGGTCTCTACTCTGAAAACTATAGAACACATATGAAAGAAATTGAAGATGACACCCTCCCCCCAAAAAATGGATAAACATTCCATGCTTATGAATCAGAAAAAGAAATATTAAAATCTCTATAGTACCCAAGCCAAAGTAATCTACAGATTTAATGTAATTCCTATCAAAATACCATCAGAATTTTTCACAGAAATAGGACAAACAACCCTAAAATTTGTGGGGGACCACAAAGACCTCTAATCATAAAAACAATCTTGAAAAGGCAAAGCAAAGCTAGAGACATAACAATTTTGGACTTGAAGTTATATTATAAAGCTGTAGTGATCAAGACAGTATGGACTGGCATAAAAACAGGCACATAAATCAATGGAACAGAACAGAAAACCCAGAAATCGACCCATCACTATATGATCAACTTCTTCAAAGCAGGGAAGACTACCCAATGAAAAAAAGACAACCTTTTCCACCAGTGGTATTGGGAAAACTGGACAGCAACATGCAGAAGAATGAAACTGGACCACTTTCTTACACCATAAACAAAAACAAATTCAAAATGGATTCGTGTCCTAAGTGTGAGACAGAAAACCATAAAAATTCTATAGAAGAACACAGGCAGCAACCTTGTTGACTAAGGCCACAACAAATTCTTGCTAGACACATCTCTGCAGGCAAGGGAAACAAAAGCAAAAATGAATTACTGAGACTTCATCAAGATAAAGGCTTCTTCTGTACAGTGAAGGGAGTAACCAACAAAATTAACAGGCAGCTTTTGGAATGGGAGAGATAGTTGAAAATGACATCTCTGATAAAGGATTAGTATTCAAAATCTATAAAGAACTCATCAAACTCAACACCCGAAAAACAAATAATCTAGTGAAGAAACAAGCAGAAGACATGAATAGACATTTTTCCAAAGGAGACACACAAATGACTAACAGACATATTAAAAGGTGCACAATGGAACTTACAATTAGGAAAATACAAATCAAAATTCCAATGAGATATGATCTCACATCTGTCAGAATGGCTAAAATTAACAATACAGAAATCAGTAGATGTTGGCGAGGATGCAGAGAAAGGGGAACCGTCTTAAACTGTTGGTGGGAATGCAAACTGGTGCATCCACTCTGGAAAACAGCAGAAAGTTAAAAATAGAACTACCTTACAACCCAGCAATTACACTAGTAGGTATTTATCCAAATAATTAAAAAAATACTGATTTGAAGGGGTACGTGCACTTCAATGTTTATAGCGGCACTATCAACAATGGCCTAATTAGGGAAAGAGTTCAAATATCCATCAACTGACAAATAGGCAAAGAAGATGTGGTATGTATATAAAATGGAATATTACTCAACAACCAACATGAATGAAATCTTGCCATTTACAATGACATGGATGGAACTAGAGTGTACTATGCTAAGCAAAATATGTCAATCGGAAATATAAATACCACATGATTTCATTCATATGTGGAATTTAAGTAACAAAACAGATAAACATTGCGGGGAGGGGGGAGAAGACCATCAAACAGACTCTTAACTTTAGAGAACAGACTAAGGATTGCTGGAGGGGTGGTGGGCAGGGGGATGGGTTAAATGGGTGATGGGTATTAAGAAGGGCACTTGTGATGACCACTGGATGTTGTATGTAAGTGATGAATCACAAAATTCTTCTACTGAAACTAATATTATACTGTATGTTAATTAACTGGAAATAAATACAAACATACATACAAACATACATATATACAGTATCCAAAATATATAAGGAATCCTATAAGCCAGTAACAACAACAAAAACCAAATAACCCAATGGAAAAATGGGCAAAAGTATAGAATACTTTTTCCAAAGAAAATATATAAATGGCGCTAAACCATATGAAAACGTACTCAACATCACTAACTACCAGAGAAACACAAAGCAAAACCACAAGGCGATATTACTTCATACTCATGAGGATGGATACTATTAAAAAAAAAAAAAAAGAAAGTGTCGGTGAGGAGGTGGAAATAGAAGATCTTTGCACGCTGTCGTTGGGAATGTAAATTGATCAGCCATATGAAAAACTGTATGAACCTTCTTCAAAAAATTAAAAATTGAATTACCATGTGAATCACTAGTTCCACCTATAGGAAAATATATAAAAAAACATTAAAAGCAAGATTTTAAAGAGATATCTGCACACCCATGCTCAAGGAAGCATTATTCACAAGAGCCAAGTGATAGAAGCAGCCTACTGCCTGCTAATGGATGGATGGAGAAAGAAAGCATAGTACACACATAACAACATATTATTCAGGCTTAAAAAGGAAGGAGATCCTATCACCTGCTACAACGTGTATGAAATGCCAGGGCATTGTTCTAAGTGAAATAAGGCAGGCACACACATGCAATCAATCAATCAATCAATCAATAAAATAGAAGTGTATGATTCCACTATTGAAAGTAGCCAAACTTACAGATACAGAAAGTAGAATGGTGATCGCTCAGGGCTGAGGGGAAAGTGGTGAAGGGTAATAATTGTTCAGTGAGTATGTATTTCTAATTTTATAAGGTGAAAAAGTTCTAGAGATGTTAGGCAACGACTGAATATAGTTAGCTCTCTAAACTGTGCGCTGAAAGTCAGTTGAGACACATGATATAGTAAGTGTTCTGTAAGATGTGAGATAGTTTATGATTCCCACTACAACAGTCTGGAAAAAACACAACTATGGAGACAGGAAATAGGATCAGTGGTTGACAAGGTTTAGGGAGAAGGAAGGATGGCTAGATGGAGCACAGAGGATTTTCAAGACAGCGAAACTATGCTATATAACTCCATAATGGTTAATACATGTCATTACATATTTCTGCAAACTCATCAAATTCACAATATTAATAGTAAACCTTAATGTAAACTATGGTCTTTGGATGATAGAGATTTGTCAACATACGGTTATCAATTGTAGCAAATGAATCACTACACTGAGAGATAATGACAGTGAGAGACTCCATCCACGACTCGTGCATAGACACTTAGACAGTAGGGGAACACAGGAAATCTCTGTGCTTTGTCTGAGTTCTGCTGTGAACCTAAAACTGCTCTAAGAAAGTAGTCTATTTTTTTTCACATGGGTAATGTGGTAAATTTTATGTTATGTGGGTTTTGTTTTTGCCACAACTTAAAAAATAAAGTAAAAGACAAACAAAAAGAGGTGATCTTGACAAAAGCAAGAGAAAACTACTCATTACGCTTAGAAAAATAATAATATGATTAACAGATGAGTTTTCACCAGACACAATGAAGAATAAAGGACAGTGAAGGTCAAAATCAGAGCTGAAAGTACTGCACTTGTTGTGATGAGCACTGGGTGTTGTATGTTAAGTGATGAATCACTGAATTCTATTCCTGAAACCAGTATCACACCATAAGTTATTTTAAACAAAAACTTGAAACAAGCAAAAAAAAAGAAAGAAAGAAAAAAGTATTTAGCCACAGAGCTGAAAGTACTGTAAAAACAAAAACAAAAACAAACAAATCAGCTCCCCCAAACAAACACACAAAACCCAGAACAAAACAAACAAAAAAACCAAAAAAGACATGCCAAACCAGAATTATAAATTCAGCAAAACAGTCTTTCAAACAAGAAGGTGCATAAAGACCCCACATCAAACACAACACCTAACAGAATTTCTTCTTAGTAGACCCACCATCCAAAAATGTTCTTCAATCTAAAAGTAAACGATGCTAGAGTTAACTCATTTCCACAAGAAGTAATAACGATCGCCAGAATGATAAATATGTCAGTAAATTTTAAAATCTGTGTATTGGGGCGCCTGGGTGGCTCAGTCGGTTAAGCAGCCGACTTCAGCTCAGGTCATGATCTCACAGTCTGTGGGTTTGAGCCCGGCGTCGGGCTCTGTGCTGACAGCTCAGAGACTGGAGCCTGTTTCGGATTCTGTGTCTCCCTCTCTCTGACCCTCCCCCGTTCATGCTTTGTCTCTCTCTGTCTCAAAAATAAATAAACATTAAAAAAAAAATTTTAAATCAGTGTATTTTCCTCTTGTAAGTGATCTATGAAATGATGTCATTTAAAATCATCATTATAACACCGTATGGTTGGATTATACTATACAATCTTATGCTAGTATAGGGGCACACGGGAGGGAAAAGAAAACTCTTTTTTTTGTATTTGTCAATTTTTGTGGTGCGAAATCACCACGAATGGTTCATTTCAAGTCTCCAATGTGAAATCGTGAGTGTAGAGAACATAAAGATATGCATAATTGGTGTTCAGAAACCAGGGTTCAGTACAACATTGTTAGAAGGACAGGTTTCCTGCTCTGAGTGTTTCTATGAACTCTTTCCTAAGCTGAAATGATGTAAATTAAAGAAACAATTACCATTAACTTCTATGGAAGAGTTGTTGAGCATTCCCTGACCCAAAAAACAACCTCTCATGTTTTTTTTTTTTTTTTTGGATACCTTAAGAAATATCTTGCTAATGGATGCACAAAATAAATTGAGATGAAGTACAGACGCTGAAAACCACAGTTTAAAGCTACCCTTGACAGTGAGATGCCGAGTAGCTGGTCTGACAGGACCAGACTCACTGCTTAGGGTGTGAGCTGCCTCTATAACAGCAAAACCAGCACTAAATACATTTTTCACTTGTCATCTCTTTTTTCAGAAAAGCAAAACCCCTCTTCCCATTTCTGTTGTTCACCAAAAAAAAAAAAAAAAAAAAAAAAAAAAAAAGGTACTAATCCAGGTCTTTCATAAAAGCAAAGTGACATAATGCAAACGATTGGAAAGCTGAGGCATAGCTGTAACAGGGGGAGGACAAATTGCAATGTTTGTGCTTAATGTATTTTTACGTGTTATTTATTTATTTATTTAGAGAGCAAGTGTGAGCGGGGGAGGGGGCAGACAGAGATGGGGACAAAGGATCTGAAGCAGGCTCTGCGGTGACGGCAGAGACCCAGATGCCGGGCTCCAATTCACAAACTGTGAGATCATGACCTGAGCCCAAGGCAGACGTTTAACCGACTGAACTGCCCAGGTACCCCTCATTTAATGTACTTTGTCCGAATTAATTTGAAGTAGATGGCAACCACTTCATGATATATGAGTAAAGAGTCCCATCCACAAGATGAAAGGCTAGGAGGTACCAACGCTCATCTGCCCTACAGAAAACAGTAAGAACAGTAACGAAACCACTTCAGAAGGTTCAGGGAAAGCTCTGCACAACAAAGAGCAGCAAAAACTGGGCAGAACTCGAAAATTCAGGGTGGCTCCTCGGAACGTAAAGGAAGCATTTTGACCGCACCACCCAGCCAGCTAGTTGGGAGCCGCTTGGCACCAGGAGGAATCCCCTCAGGGGAAGTCACCTCATGGAGATTAGGGGGGCAAGAGAACCCAGCAAGGTTTAGCTTTGTGGCCATCTGCAGTTTTTGCAACAGAGGTCCCCCACTGATACTGATCCCACTTGATGGAGCAGCCCAGAGAGCCCCCTCTGCAGCTACTCCCAGAGGCTGGAGCTGTTGCACTGGTGAGACTTGCCTTCAGGGGCACCAGTTGAGGCATTTGGGGACTGGGTGCCATAGCACCTCGCCAGATAGAAGACTAGAGCTGCGTCTGAGTTCTTCCACTCCCGGTCCCAGGTTGGGGCTCCGTCTCAACATTAGTGGGAAAGCTTGTGCGGTCTTGAGCCCCGTCCCCAGGTTCCAAGAATGCTTTGGCTCTCAGTATGGGTACCTGCGGCTACTTCCGTAAGCCCCACCCACTGGGTTCCATGTCATGACGCTGGGTCTTCGTTGTAAAGGGCGCTCCTGCTGCTCTGAACCCCACCCCTACTTGAAGCCTAGACTCTGAACTGCCATGGCTTGCACCAGGTTGCTGCTGCCTGGACCCTTCACTCCATCTATGGCAGCTGAAGGCTCTGACCCATCATCACTATGGCCAACCTACCACTGCCTACAGCCCCATCGCTTAGGTCCCATATCAGGGTTCTGAAACCTCATTGCTGGTGCTGTACTGCTCCATCCCAAGACACACTTTCAGCTCCCAGGTCCCAGCCTGAACTGTCACTGGGGGCTGGGCTGCTAAAGCTCCGCACCCAGGTCCCTGGGTCATGAGACGTGGTTTTAAGAAACTACCACTGGATCACGGTGCTGCTATCTTGTGACTGCTGCTTGGGACAGAGTTGAAACTTTGCCTCACCCTCCCCAGCATATGCCACTTCTAACTCTGCTTCTCCTGCCTAAGCCCCTGCTGAAACTTGTCATTCTAGGGTCTGTGTCTCTGTTATATTCCCTTCACCAACCAGAGCCACAGTTGTGTGCCCTTGAGACCCTGGTTCAGTTTGCATAACGTATCTGCCCATGTCTCTATCCTAGACCCCAGTGCCCCAGCCACAGCAAATGAACTTGTGCGCCATGACCCAGGCACAATGGTAGGTCCATCGGTGCCTAATCTTGGACGACAGCTCCAACACTGCTTTGAGGCCTCTGAGGTCAGCGTGTCACATCAGACACCAAAAAGGATCCTCTCAGCAAGATCTTCTTCCCACGATTAAGACAAGAGAGAATGGGATGCTATTTTTTTTCAATTTTTTAATATTGATCTATTATTGAGAGAGAGAGAGAGACAGAGAGACAGAGTGAGAGTGGGAGAGGGGCCGAGAGAGAAGGAGACAGAATCTGAAGCAGGCTCCAATCTCTGAGCTGTCAGCACAGAGCCTGATGCAGGGCTCCAACTCACGAACCGTGAGATCATGACCTGAGCTGAAGTCAGACGCCTAACCAACTTAGCCACCCAGGTGCCCCGGGATGATATTTTCAAAGTGAGCAAAGAGGGGCGCCTGGGTGGCTCAGTCAGTTAAGTGGCCGACTTGAGCCCAGGTCACGATCTCGCGGTCCGTGAGTTCGAGCCCCGTGTCGGGCTCTGGGCTGATGGCTCAGAGCCCGGGGCCTGCTTCTGATTCTGTGTCTCCCTCTCTCTCTGCCCCTCCCCCGTTCATGCTCTGTCTCTCTCTGTCTCAAAAATAAATAAAGGTTAAAAAAAAATTTTTAAAAAATAAAGTGAGCAAAGGGAAAGAAAAAAACCCAAAAACCTGTCAACCAGAAATACCTTACTCAGGCAGCATGATCTCCAATAGCCAAATTATAGAAAGAGCCCAAATGCCCATGATCTCATGAATGGATAGATATGGTATTTTTCAGAGTTAAAAATACCATAGTAGTAGGGGGGGACCTTAGGCTTGTCTCATGCCTCAAGCACAGCTAGATCAACATCAAATCACTCTGAACACCTCGGAAATTGATCACAAGGCAATCGATAAGAGAACAAGCTGCATAATTCAAGGTAGAGAATGTGGCAGGTACGCGGAGCAGGGGAACTGGGGAGAGAGAAAATCAGCATTGCTGCAGAGGGTCAGAGCCCTTTACGCAGAGAGGATTAAGAAAGAAGGAGGGAGAGAGCAATGCATTGGGTTCATGTAAGAAAAGCACTCTCCCCAAACCACTGGTAGGAGAATTATGAGGAACTGACTCTTCCAAGTTTTTGCGAAGAGTTAAGCTGAAATTTTGAGTTTTTGGAAGTCTGTGCCATTTGCCGGAGTAGAGTCGGGGCCGGGGGGTGGCATTGCTCCTGGGTAGAAGAAAAGGAGGCCCGGAATGGAATGTACCGTGGACAGGGTGGGGTGGCCATCCCTTGGGTTGCACGGGGAGATTTATCCTCTCCAAGGATAAAAGACCCAGCTGGTGCCTTTGAGTGGACATTCAACAGCAGGGCACAGAGGTACAGGAAAAGGACAGGTGAAGTGATCGCACCTTTTTTCCTGTGCCTCACCATAAACTCCAGGCGCCTGCCCAGCCATGCAACTGCTTTTCGGGGACAGACTGGCGCCAGGGGCAGTGCTGTGAGGTTCTCCCCTGGAGGAGGGGAATGGGTTCTATGCCCTGCCGCATCCTTTAAGATCTGGAGTTTTGAACCCCAGTCATACACCAAAGATAAAACACAGGAGAACTGTGGCACCACAGTGTGTGGAAGGACTGGGCACAGAAGGGTCGAGGGCAGGGATCTGACAGAAGCCTGGGACATGGGAGGGGAGATGGTTTGCTTGCCCATGAGGGCTGTCTGAACAGTGGCTCCGCTAGCCGGGGATGACAGAGCTGGGTGATGCCTTTTTCCCCCACCCACCAGCATGGCCAAACTTCAGACAGCAATCCAGCATCTCCAGTAGAGGCTAGCACCCTTACACGCCCCCCCCCCCCGCACCCTCAGGGACATCTTTAGGAGGACAGGTCTGACTGTAAGCCAGTGCAGTTGACCTCTTCCCCAGGGGTTTCGGTGGACCCCCTAACCCAAGCTCACTTTACCGAGTAATTCTCTTGGCTTATTATGGGTACATATAAAACTTTGGGCATCTTATTATGCATGTATTTAGATATGTATTTGGGGAGAAAATTGGGAGGGGTTCTACATCAGAAATACATTAAGCAGCTCCTCTCTTACTTTTCTCCATTCTCCATGGTAAGAGATGCGTAGGTGTGGATGGGATACTCCAACATTGAAAGGAAAAGGGCACTTGAGCCTCTTCTTTCCCTGAGCCCCTGTAGGTTCCCCAAATCTAGCAGCTGAACAGGTTTGCTCGCCAAGCCTTGACAATGCTTTTCAAAATTTCTTCAATTCCCAACGAGACAGTGTGAGGTGTTGGTAGTGGGTGAGGAGACTGGGCTTTTGGCCAATGAGACAGAACAGGAAATGCAACCTGATTTCAAAAATGGAAACACATGTCCCCCCCAAATTACTCATTTAGTGTCCATAGATGATGTGTATGAAATTTCTCAAAAACCATTTCTTTGATGTTTTATTATTTACTTTTGAGAGAAAGAGAGACACAGCACAAGCAGGGAAGGGGCAGAGAAAGAGGGAGACACAGAATCCGAAGCAGGCTCCGGGCTCTGAGCTGTCAGCACAGAGCCTGACGCGGGCCTCAAATTCACGAACCATGAGATCACGACCTGTGCTGAAGCCGGACGCCCAACCGGCTGAGACACCCAGGTGCCCTTCTCAAAAACCATTTTTAAACTGAAAATATCTTCGATATATATGATCAAACTCCTAAGTCAGATTATATTTCTAATACCCAGCTAAACAAATATATTGTAACAATAGAGCTTTGGATGAGTGGAAGGAAGAAGACAGTTTTAGAGCTTGGGTTTTCTTAGAAATCGGCCTGTATGAACTATTTGGAAGAGCAAAATATAAAGAGATCACATATAGGAAGAACCTATTGTGGCTTGGCTATATTTTAAGGATATTTAGGCATTATGTAATTTATTCCTCAGCCCTTGGCGTTGGCTACATATACAGTTACCATATCACAGGTGATGGAACTGAAGCATCAAGTTTTTAAGTGAAAATGACCAAGATTTAGTGAATACTTAGGTGTCAAAAGGTACTTTTCAAATAATCTTCAAGCAACTCTATGAATAAGATACTATTTGCATCATATTTTATGGGAGAGGCAAGCGAGACAGATCAGTTTTCTGACTCATAGAACTAAGAGTGTGCATTCAGAATTACATTGAAATGACCTGGTTTCATTGCTGATGTTTTTAAACTTTACACCTTACTGCTTATTCCACATTTGTAAGTTGATCAAGGCCCCTGGTGAAAACATCTGCCTGCTGATGTTTCCCGTTATACAAAACCATCTTACAAGAATTTTTGGTACAGAGGAAAGAAAAATCTAGATGGAAGTTAGGAACGTTCTATTTGTGTGTGTGTGTGTGTGTATTTCTCATGTTTATTTTTTTACAAACAAAGATATCCATCTCGTGAAACACAATGAGAAAAGTATTCCTATGGTTATTATGGTAAATTGGGTTATTTTTCAGTGAACTTACATTTCCTCTAACTGACCACTTTGAAAACAGTATACTTTGCAGACAATTAATGACAGGTTTGACCATAGGACTTGTTTTCATAATATATTGTGAGTGGGAAAGTGATACCTTCTGAGCTCAGAGTGCAGGCAGTAAGAAGCACATTTCTGCTGGCCCCTCTGACAGCTGCTAATCTCTGCTTTAAAAGGTCGTATACCACATAGCCCACTGTTCTAAGAATAAACAATACAAAAGGATCTGAGCTGCATCTGTGGTTTGCAGTCAAGTCCATGCAACCCAAGCTCATCAACTAAAACGCAGCCAAACCACAAATGGGTGAACGAGACATAAAGGCTTATTTTTAGATGCCAATGAAATTTGGGTTGTTTGTAACACAAGTTTAGCAATTAGTACATCTGCCACTTACATATTATATGAAATTAACTTTGAATATCCATCTATTTCCTCTGTATGAACATGGGAAATAAATATAAAGAATATGTCTGTATTCAAGAGATCAAAGCATATGAAATGCGAATTTATTTTGCGACTTTGAGTTTTATCTCTCTTCCTCTTGTCACTGAATTACAGTAGAAAAATCTCTGAATCACTATCAAATTACTAAAGTTTGTCCTGTGATATGGCAATAATTAGCTGTTTTACCCACACAAATATCTGTCCATTTTTAATTCTTGTTTTCTTCATCATTTACTATTTTATTTTTCATGCCAAAGTATTTATTTATTTATTTATTTATTTATTTATTTACTGGGAGAGTGGAAACAAAGCAAGGGCAGAGAGAGGGGGACAGAGGATCCAAAGTGGGCTCTGTGCTGTCAGCACAGAGCCCGACGCGGGGCTCAAACTCACGAACTGTGAGATCATGACCTGAGCCGAAGTTGGACGTTCAACTGATTGAGCCACCCAGGTGCCCCTGCCAAAGTATATTTTTAAATTTGCTGACACAGAACGATAGAGTGAGGACACAGATAATTTAATAAAACAAGATACCTTCCAAAATATCTGAAATCCTGGTGAGGAAAACAGTAGACAAGAAGAAGTACCAAAGGACACTGGTTATTATTCATTGAAAAAGCAACCTCTCCCCAAAAATGAACCTAATCTTTGATTAGTGCTGCACTAAAACGGATTCAGAAGATACAGCTTGGTTCCATTCTCTGAGGAAGTGGGCAGATCTGAAAGGCTCTTAGACGGCAACCCTGGGATTGTTGCATGATACCCTGAGTGCTTGGTTATCAATTTAGTACTCTCAGCTCCAAATCTATCCCTCAGTGCTCTTTTCTCAGATAACGGTGCAAGATCCTATCAATTTTCTCTCTTGCCATCTCACAGGAGGTTGACTTCTGTTGGTAAAAGGCCATCGAGAGACACTGCAGCAGAAAGGGCTCTTCTTCCTGGTTCCTTGGTGTTTTCTCTCCTTTGGCCACTATGGCTCAGTTGCCAGCTGCCTGTTTGCAGGAAGTCCTGTGTATTCAGCCTCCACGAGTGTCTGTGGCCAGTGCCAGTTAAAGTTTCCTCTTCCAGCCTCTACCTGCTAACACTCTGGCAGGGGGTTCTTCCTGCCTGCCAGTCTCAGACCGAGATCCTTCCTCACCAAGTTCAGCCAGGGGACCGTGGAGCTACTCTGCCCCAGGTCAATCCAGTGAGCATGTCGGCCATGAAGCTGTGTGCACCCACATTGTCCTCGATGACATCTAAATCCCATCTTCAGAGAGCGGACCTGGCTTCCCAGTGATCCCTCCTTTCGGTACTTTCCTTTAAGCCTAAGGTATTCTTATAACTTTGTTTCATCCCCTCATGCTAGGCTTTCCCATATAGTTAATAATTCTTTATATCAAACTTCTCCTGGTTTCTGTCTCCTGCCTCAACACTGACTGATAACCTTGCCACTCTGGGTCGTTCAGCCTTCACATGCAGCCCCTTTAGGGCTAGAACAAATCAATTAATTTGGAAATATGAGTGGGCTTTTTCACCCTACCAAGGGCTTTATCATAACAATGCTTGATATTATCATTTATAATGTATATGTAATTTATTTTAATAAATAACAAAAGTTTAAGAAATAGATGATATGTTCCTGAGTATATATTTTTTATGTTAATATAAAGATTTAAAAATAATTCTACAACCCTAAGGGTAAAACCTCAGGTACTCTTTGGACCTTGGGTGATTATGATATATCAATGAAGATGAATCCTTGGTAACAAGTAAAGCATTCTAATGAGTGATGTTGATGATGGGAGACGGCATGCATATGTGCATACTGGAGGGTTATGGGAAATCTCTGTACGATTCTCTTAATTTTGCTGTGAACCCAAAACTGTTGTAAAAAATAAAATCTTAAAAAAATAACTCTAAGAAAATAATCATATGGCTTGAAGAAATGAGAAATATGTTCTTTATAGATGGTGAAGCAGCATTATATCAGATTTAGGTAGGTTGAAGTGCCTTGTGCTTACAAATATATGTTTTTATTTCTAAGCAGGATTCAGTTAAAATTTTTTTGGCCTGAACGTATAAAAATGTACAATTGTGGTCCCATTCTGAAGATACTGACAACCTGAAATATAGAAAATAATATCTAATTAATCTTGGTAATACATAATTTTAAATCTTAATGAACATGCAATCCATTTGGACTAAGAGTTACGTATCTAAATCTGAATATTTTCCATATTATTTTTCTATGGAAACACTTCAACAATGGTGTTTCTAAAGTTGTTCCATTAAGGGGCGCCTGGGTGGCTCAGTCGGTTAAGCATCCGACTTCAGCTCAGGTCATGATCTCACACTCCGTGAGTTCGAGCCCCCCGTCGGGCTCTGTGCTGACAGCTGGGAGCCTGGAGCCTGCTTCAGATTCTGTGTCTCCCTCCCTCTGACCCTCCCCTGTTCAAGCTCTGTCTTTCTCTGTGTTAAAAATAAATAAATAAATAAATAAATAAATAAATAAATAAATAAATAAAGTTGTTCCATTAAAGCTTTTTTTTTTTTTTTTCCTATGACAAATTCTTTGAGGCGTAAAATAAAGGAGTTGTGAAGAAACTTACGGTTTGGAAAGGAAAGTTAAGCCTTTGGGCCACAGCCATGAACTATTATTTCTTGTCTGGGAGACTCTACACCATGAAGAACGAATGAAGAAGTCCAACATATACTATGAGAGAACAAATTTTATTAGAAGTTACATCAAAGCTCTTATACTCATGTGAAGTTTGTAGTAACAAGTCAAGCTCATTCTTTGTGACTTTATAGAATCTTTCAAATTGTAATACAGTGCTATGCACTGAACCCATTGTAAAGATATCTTAGTAGGACTAAGTGAAGAAGACACACTGCCATGGATAATAATTTGGGGTTCTGACAATTGTCCTGAGGTTAATAATAATAACTTGTGAAATATTTATTATTTTAAAAACTCCTAGAGATTCAAGTAAGAAGTACCTTTGTAATCTTCTTGCCTAGGACTGCTCCCATGCCTCTCCACCTACCCACCCTAGTGCAGTGATCAAAAAGAATTGTACTATTGGGGCGCCTGGGTGGCTCAGTCAGTTGAGCATCCGGCTTCAGCCCAGGTCATGTTCTCCCGGTCCATGAGTTCGAGCCCCGCGTCAGGCTCTGTGCTGACAGCTCGGAGCCTGGAGCCTGCTTCTTGTTCTGTGTCTCCCTCTCTCTGCCCCTCCCCTGCTCATGCTCTGCCTCTCTCTCACCCTCTCAAAAATAAATAAACATTAAAAACAATTTAATAAAAAAAAAAAGAATTGTACTATTTATGGGGCACCCGGGTGACTCAGTGGGTTGAGCGTCTGACTTCGTCTCAGGTCACAATCTCACGGTTCATGAGCTCAAGCCCCGCGTTGAGCTCTGTGCTGACAGCTCAGAGCCTGGAGCCTGTTTCAGATTCTGTATCTCCCTCTGACCCTTCCCCACTCAAGCTCTGTCTCTTAAAAATAAACACTAAAAAAAAATTTTTTTAAAGAATTGTACTATTTACAATTTGGGAAGACTGAAAAAATCATGGTGCAGTTGCCTCAAGGGCAGACATGAGTAAGAGTGGGGAAGGGGATGAAATAACCATTGCTTTTTCAGCTCAAAGTGGTGAGTTTGCTTGATAATGAATGAGGGAAACTCACACTTTCCTTTATCTGAGCTCAAGGCCCCCAGTAAGTAAAATGGGAGGATATTGAAGGGAAAAGTACAACAGAAGAGATGATATTAGCTCTCTACACACTTTTAGCTGATGGGGAAAATGCGCCCACATGTAGAGGAGACCCAGATAAAAGCGAAAGCTGAGACTTGAGAATTGACAGTAAAGTTATGAGCACTCCCCTCCCACACACACTCCCCACCCCTCCCCACACACATACACATACACCTGCACATCCATCACATGGAAGAGGGTGGAAGCCTTACTGATTTGCAATATTTGAACACAACCTTTAAAAAATTAGTGGTTGACATCTAAGCTGCAAAATCACAAGGGCAATCCCTAGGAAAATAGGCTACAAATAAACAAACAAACAAACGATAAGAATTAGGAAAAACTGATTTTGCAGTAAAAGCTATGCAAGCTCCAAAAATAAGAAATCTAAGAAAAATGAAATACAATGCATGTTTACTAAACTACATTATCAGAAATGTGTACCTAAAAAAAATTTAAAACGTGCAAAGAAACCAGAAAATGTCTTCCATACTAAAGTCAATAGAAACTTTTCCTGGGAAAGATGTTAGAATTACTGAAAAAAAAAAGTATTTTAAAGTAACATTTATGAATATTTGTAAGTTATAAAGGAAACTATGTTCAAATAATTAAATGAAAATATGGCAGCAACATAACAACTAGGAAATATCAGTAGAAAAATGAAACTATGTGAAAAAAACACAGAGAAATTCTGAGTTTATAAATACCTGAAATGAAAATTTCACTCAATTGGCTCTATAGAAAATTGGAGATGCAAAAGAAAAACTTGATGAAACTGAAGAAGGGGTAACAGAATTTATTCATCCCATAGAATGAGAGAGAAAAAATAACAGAGTTCAGAGATCTTCAATAATCAGAAAACCAGCATGGGTCTGAATAAAATCAAAGGCAGATAAAAGCAGAAGAAAAAAAACAAACAAACAAACAAACAGAAAAGCAATATTAACACACAGTGAAAGAATAACTTCTTAAATAGCATTTTAAAAATATTTGTGGAACCCAGTGGCTCAGCAAACTACTAACAGAATGAGCACAAGAAACCCACATCTCACGACATGATAATGGAATGACCATTAAGTGACCATTAAGTGTCACTTGCGAACACAGACAAAAAAATAAGCCTGAGGGAACAGGGTGGATTATGAGGTGACTTAAGTCAGTGTGAAAATCAGGGAATGGGTGGCATATCTCCCACCTCCAGCAGACTTAAACCACATTATCTACCACAAAATCCACAGATTAGATCCAGATCTGATCTGTGTTCAGATTAGAGGGGGAATGACACCAGCAACACAAAACAATAGGAAGCCCCAGGCCCTTAATCCCCCATGGAAACAATAACTTAAAAATACATCCAGACACAAACCCATGTGTAGTCAGGCTAATCATTTTTGATAAGGGTGAGAAGACCATTCAATATGGAAAGGGTAGTATCGTTCACACATGGTGCCAGGAAACTGACTACCCACACACAAAAGAATGAAGGTGGATGCTTAGGTTTATGCCCCATCAAAGTTCATTCAACATGGACTAAACATCGGGACACCTGGGTGGCTCAGTCAGTTTAAGCATCTGACCCCAGCTCTGGTCATGATCTCGTAGTTCATGAGTTCGAACCCACATCGGGCTCCACACTGACAGTGCAAGAGCCTGCTTGGGATTCTCTCTCCCTCTCTGTCTGCCCCTCCCCCAATTTTGTGTGCACTCTCTCTCCCACACACACAAAATAAATAAATAAACTTTTTTAAAAAATCGGGCTAAACACAAAGCACCTGCTTGGCTCAATCGGTTAAGCATCTGACTTCAGCTCAGGTCATGATCTCACAGTTTGTGAATTTGAGCCCCATGTAGGGCTCTGTGCTGACAGCTCAGAGCCTGGAGCCCGCTTCAGATTCTGTGTCTCCTTCTCTCTTTGCCCCTCCCCTGCTCACACTCTCTCTCTCTCAAAAATAAATAAACATTAAAAAAATTTTAATAAAATTTTTAATAATTTTTTTAAAAATGGACTAAACACACAAACATAAGATGTAAAACTATCAAATTCCTTGGAGAAAACATGGGGGAAGTACATAAAATTTTATTTGACAATGACTTCTTGGATATGACACCAAAAGCACAGACTACAAAGGAAAAGACCATTGTAGACAAATGGGCTACATCAAATTAAAACATTTCTTTGCATCAAAGGACGTGATCCACAGAATGAAAGATAGAGTGGAAAAATGCTTGCAAATCATATATCAAAACAAAGATTTATATCCAAAATATATAAGGAATACAATGTCACTAATAAAAACAAAAACCCAATAACCCAAATAAGAAATGGGTAGGGGTGCCTGGGTGGCTTAGTCGGTTGGGCGTCCGACTTCGGCTCAGGTCACGGATCTCACAGTCCGTGAGTTCGAGCCCCACGTCGGGCTCTGGGCTGATGGCTCAGAGCCTGGAGCCTGCTTCGGATTCTGTGTCTCCCTCTCTCTCTGCCCCTCCCCCGTTCATGCTCTGTCTCTCTCTGCCTCAAAAATAAATAAAACATTAAAAAAAATTTTAAAAGAAATGGTTAAAGGAATTAAATAGACATTAGAAAATATACAAATGGTCAAAAAGCATATGTAAAAGTGTTCAATATCACTGATTGTCAGAAAAATTCAAATCAAAACCATAGTGAGATATCACCTCATACTTACTAGGATGGATACTATTTAGGAAAAAAGGAGGTGGAAAAAGAGGACCCTGGCACATTGTCATTGGGAAAGCAAATTGGTCAGCTATTATGTAAAACAGTATAAAGCTCCCTCCAAAAATTAAGAATAGAATTGCCCTATGAATCAGCAATCCCACGTGTAGGAAATTTTCTAAAAGAATTGAAAACAAGATCTCAAAGAGATACCTGCACACCCATCTCACTGCAGCATTATTCACAAAAGTCAACCAGTAGAAGCAGCCCAAATGTCCACTGATGGAAGAAAGGAGAAAAAAAAAACCACAGTATACACAGAGCAGTGTAATATTATTATTCAGCCTTAAAAAGGAAGGAAATCCTATCACATGCTACAACATGGTTGAAATTCCAGGACATCATGCTGAGTGAAATAAGCCAGTCACACACACACACAAGAATACGATTCCACTTCTAGGAAGTATCTAAAGCAGTCAAACTGATGGAAACAGCAAGTAGAATGGTGATTGCTAAGGGTTCAGGGGAAAGTAGAGAAGTTCATTATGTCCATTGAGTATGGAGTTCCAGTTTTGCAAGGTGAAAGTTCTAGACATCTGTTGGACAACGATGTGAATACAGTCAGCACTCATGAACTGTATGCTTAGAGTTGGGTAAGATGCATGAAACTGTTAAAGTGTAGTGGATAAGATGTGAGACATTGTGTGATTCCAACTATATGATGTCCTGGAAAAAAAATAAAATAAAACTATGGAAACAGTAAAAAGATCAGTGGTTGCCAGAGCTGAGCAAGAAGGGAAGGATTGATAATAGATGAAGGACAGAGGATTTTTAGGGCAGTGAGCCTATATTATATAAATATGTAATGGATGATAAAAGTCTTTACACATCTCTCCAATCTCATAAAATGTACATAATCAAGAGTAAACCTTAATTTAAACTATAGTCTTTCGGTGATAAAGATGTGTCAATGTACTTTCATCAGTTGTAGCAAGTGTAACCCTAAGGTAGGAGATATTAACAATGGGAGAGTCTATGCATGTGTAGACAGTAGGGGTATATAGGAAACCTGTGTGCCTTCTCTCAGCTTTGATATGACCCTAAAATTTCTCTCAGAAATAAAGTTTATTTTTTATATAAATGGGTAATATGGTAAATTTTCTATTACTTTTTTTACCACAATTAAAAATAAAATAAAAAGCAAACAAACAGAAAGAGGGGATCTTGAAAGCAGCAAGGAAAAAACTACTAATTACATTTAATTACAACTAATAATATGATTAATAGAGAAGTTCTCATCAGAAACCATGAAGAATAAAAACAGGGAAGGTCAAAACCAAAGAGCTGAATGTGCTGGAAAAACAAAAAAACAAGACACAAACCAAAACCCCTCAAAAAAAAAAAAAAACCCACAACAAAGCAAAACATGACAAAGAAAGCTTGTCACAGAAACGTTCCAAATTCAGCAAAACAGTCTTTCAAAACAGAAGGTGCATGACGACCTAACGGAGTTTCTTAGCAGACCTGTTCTCCGTAAATGTTTTTCAAGCTAAAAGTAGATGAGAAGGGATGGTGTCCACAAGAAGGAAAAAAGATCAATAGAAATGGTAAATATGTGGGTAAATTTAAAAGTCTCTGTGTGTGTTTGCTTCTCTCAATTTTTTAAGAGGTAAGATTATTTAAAACCACAATTAAAGCCCTGTATGGTTGGGTCTATACCATATATGGATACAACCTTGTGCTGGTAATTGAGCACATCAGAGAGGAAAGAAAACCTTATTTTGTTAGCACTTGTTGATTTCTGTGGTGCACAGTCACTGTGAAAGGTTCAAGTCACCAATGTGAAATCATGAGCACGGTGTTGAAAAAGATATGCATAATTAGTGGTCAGAAACCAGTATTAGCTGGCTTCAGCACTGTTTCAGAAGTACATACAGGTTTCCGTCCCTATCTGAAAGTAGAGCGCTTTTATGAAATCATCCGTAAACTGAAATGGCGTAAATTGAATAAGCTATTATCATTAATGCATATGCAAAAGTTTCAAGCATTCCCAGACTGCCACCTTGTCCCTGGACTACTACACCCTGCCTCTGTGCCCAAGCATCCCTGAACCTCATAATCCCAGAACTTGTGTCACTGAGGCATTTGCTTCACCAGCCAGAGTCACAGTGACTATCTATCCCCTGAGATGTAATTACAGTATCCCTCGGATATCGGCACATGCCTCCACCGTAGCCATCAGTTCCAGTGTGACAGCAAGTGAAACTGCCCAGGACCCTACACCGTGGAAGTTCCATTTGCACTTGTTCCTAGCACTATGGCTCCAATACTGCTTGGAGTGCCAGCATGCCAAGAAGGGTCACTTCAGCCAAACCTTCTCCCATGCACAAGCCCAGAGAGGGTAGAATGTTTTCTTTTTCTTCTTTCTTCTTTTTACTTGCAGTACAGCTAACATACTATAGTGTTTTATTAGTTTCAGGTATGTAATAAAGTGATTAAACATCTCTATATGTTTCTCATTGCTCATCATAAGTATAGTCTTAATCCCGTTTACTTACTTCCCTTCTGGTAAGTTCTCCGTAGTGAGAGTTTGTTTTTGGTTTGTCTCTTTGTTTCCTGGTTCATATGTTTTGCTTCTTAAATTCCACATATATGTAAAATCATACGGTCTTTGTCTTTCTCTGACTGTCTTATTTCACTTTGCATTATACTCTTTAGATCCTTCCAAGTTTTTTCAAATAACAAGATTCATTACTTTTTATGCCTGAGAAATATTCCATTGCAATAAACACATTGCAATGGTGTCTATACCTTTTCAAATTAATGTTTTTATATTCTGTGAATAAATATTCAGTAGTGGAATTATAGATCATAGGAGAGTTCTATTTTTAATTTTTTTAAGGAATATCAATACTGTTTCCACAGTAGGCTGCATCACTTTTCATTCACAGTCATGCACAAGCGTTCCTTTATCTCCACATCCTTGCCAACACTTGCTGTTTCTTGTGTTTTTTTTTTTATTTTAGCCATTTTGACAGATGTGACATGATATCTCATAGTAGTTATGATTTGCATCTCCTTGATGATCAGTGCTGTCGAGCATCTTTTCATGTATCTATTGGCCATCTGTGTTTCTTCTTTGGAGAAATATCTGTTCATGTCTTCTACCCATACTTTAATTGGAGTATTTGGAGGGTTTTATTGGTTTTTTGCTTTTTTTTTTTTTTTTTTGGTGTTGAGTTGTATATGTTCTTCATGTATTTTGGATACTAACCAACCCTTTGTTGGATATGTCATTTGCAAATATCTTCTCCCATATAGTATGCTGTGTTTCAATTTGGTTATTTCCTTTGTTATGCAGAAGCTTTTTTATTTTGATTTAATCCAAATAGTTTACTTTGCTTCAGGAAGCATATCTACAAAAATGATGCTGTGGACAAGATCAGTGAAATTACTGCCTCTGCCCTCTTCTAGGATTTTTTTTAAGGTTTATTTATTTTTGAAACAGAGAGAGACACACCATGAACGGGGGAGGGGCAGAGAGAGAGGGAAACACAGAATCGGAAGCAGGATCCAGGCTCTGAGCCATCAGCCCAGAGCCGGACGGGGGGCTCGAACTCGCGGACTGCGAGATCGTGACCTGAGCTGAAGTCGGATGCTTAACCGACTGAGCCACCCAGGCTCCCCTCTCTTCTAGGATTTTTATGGTTTCAGCTCTCACATGTAGGTCCTCAATCCATTTTGAGTTTATTTTTCTGTATGGTGCAAAAAAGTGGTCCAATTTCATTGGTTTTTTTTTTTTAATTTTAATTTTATTTTTTATTTTTTAAAATTTACATCCACATTAGTTAGCGTTGTTTTGCATGTAGCTGTCCAGTTTTCCCAGCACTATTTGTTTAGGAGACTTTTTCCCATTGCATATTCTTGCCTCTTTTGTCAAAGATGAATTGACCATATACTTCTGGGTTTATTTCTGGGCTCTCTATTCTGTTCCATTGATCTCTGCATCTATTTTTGTGCCAATATCACACTATTTTGATTATGACAGCTTTGTAGTGCATCTTGAAATTTGGAATTTTGATACCTCCAGTGATGCTCTTCTTTTTCAAGATTGCTTTGGTTATTGGGCATCTTTTGTGGTTCCATACAAATTTTAGGATCCTTTGTTCTGGTTCTGTGAAAAAATGCTGTTGGTATTTTTATATGGATTACGTTAAATCTGTAGATTTCTCTGGATAGCATGCACATTTTAACAACATTTGTTCTTCCAATTCATGAGCATAGAATGATTTTCCATTTGTGTTGTCTTTCATTTCCTTCATCAATGATTTACAGTTTCAGAGTACATGTCTTTTACCTTCTTGGTTTAACTTATTCCTAGGTAATTTTTCGTGCACTTTCAAATGAGATTGTTTTCTTTTTTTTAAATTTTTTTCTATGTTTATTTATTATTGAGAGACAGAGTGAGACAGAGCATGAGCATGGGAAGGGCAGAGAGAGGAGACACAGAATTTGAAGGAGGCTTGAGGCTCTGAGCTCAGAGCCGATGCGGGGCTCCAACCCACCCACTGCAAGATCATGACCTGAGCCGAAGTTGGATGCCCAACTGACTGAGATTGTTTTCTTAATTTTTCTTTCTGCTACTTCATTGTTGGTGTATAGAAATGCAACAGATTTCTGCATATTGATTTTTGTGTCCTGCCATTTTACTGAATCCACGTATCAGGTCTAACAATTTTTTGGTGGAGTCTCATGGGTTTTCTAAATAGAGGTATGATGTCATCTGCAAATAGTTTTACTTCTTCCTTACCAATTGGATATCTTTTATTTCTTTGTGTTGTCTGATTGCCGTGGCTAGGATTTCCAGTACTATTTTGAATAAGATTGTGAGAGTGGGCAACCTTTTCTTATTCCTGACCTTAGGAGGAAAGCTTTTAGTTTTTCACCATTGAGGATGATGCCCGCTGTGGATTTTCATATATGGCCTTTATTATATTGAGGTATGTTCCCTGTAAACCTACTTTGTTAAGGATTTTTAACAAAAATGGATGTTGTACTTGTCAAATGGTTTTTCTCCAGCTATTAAAGTGATGATATGGGTTTTATTTTTTCTCTTGTTGATGTAATGCATCACACTGATTGATTTAAAAATACTGAATATTTGCATTCCAGCAATAAATTCCACTTGATTAGTGTGAATAATTTTTTAGTGTATTGTTGGATCTAGTTTGCTAATATTTTATTGAGGATTTTTGCATCTGGGTTCATCAGAGATAATAGGCTGTAGTTCTGGGTTTTGTTTTTGTTGTTGTTGTTGTTGTTTTTCTAGTGTCTTTATCTGGTTTTGGTGCCAGGGTAATGCTAGCCTCATGGAATGAATCTGGAAGCTCTCCTTCCACTTCTATTTTTTAGAATGGTTAGAGAAGAATAAGCATTAACTCTTCTTTAAGTGTTTGGTAAATTCACCTGTGAAGCCATCTGGTCCTGGAAGTCTTTTGTTACTCTTCAATTTCATTGTTGGTAATCAGTCTGTTCAATTTTCTATTTCTTCATGTTCAGTTTTGGGAGGTTATATGTTTCTAGGAATTCATCCATTATTTTTAGCTTGTCCAGTTTGTTGGCATATAATGTTCTTTTACAATCCTTTGTATTTCTGTGGTGTCAGTAGTTATTTCTCCTCTTTCAGTTCTAATTTTATTTGATTCCTCTCTCTCTCTCTCTCTCTCTCTCTCTCTCTCAGTGAATCTGGTTAGAAGATTATCAAGGTTTTTTTTAATCTTTTCAAAGAACCAGCTCTGGATTTCATTGATCTGTTCTATTCTTTGTTTACTTTCTATATCATTTATTTCTGCTCTAATCTTTATTATTTACATTCCTTTTCTGGTTTTTCCTTTGTTTTTGTTTCTTTTTCTAGCTCCTTAAGTGTAAGTTTTCGATGTTTATTTGTGATTTTTCTTCTTCTTGATGTGGGCCTGTATTGCAATAAACTTTCCTGTTAAAGAGCTTTTGCTAGGGGCGCCGGGGTGGCGCAGTTGGTTAAGCGTCCAACTTCAGCCAGGTCACGATCTCGCGGTCTGTGAGTTCAAACCCCGCGTCAGGCTCTGGGCTGATGGCTCGGAGCCTGGAGCCTGTTTCCAATTCTGTGTCTCCCTCTCTCTCTGCCCCTCCCCTGTTCATGCTCTGTCTCTCTCTGTCCCAAAAACAAATAAAAAACGTTGAAAAAAAAATTAAAAAAAAAAAAGAGCTTTTGCTGTATCCCAAACACTTTACACTGTTGTGTTTTCAGTTTCATTTGCCTCTATTTATTTTTTTATTTCCTCTTTGATTTCTTAGTTGTCCCATTTACTGTTTAGTAGCATGATCTGTGTCTCCCTCTCTCTCTGCCCCTCCCCCGTTCATGCTCTGTCTCTCTCTGTCCCAAAAATAAATAAAAAACGTTGAAAAAAAAATTAAAAAAAAAAAAAGAGCTTTTGCTGTATCCCGAACACTTTACACTGTTGTGTTTTCAGTTTCATTTGCCTCTATTTATTTTTTTATTTCCTCTTTGATTTCTTAGTTGTCCCATTTACTGTTTAGTAGCATGAAATTTAACTTTCATGTTTTTGTGTTCATTCCATATTTTTTTCTTGTGGCTGATTTCTAATTTTAGAGCATTGTGGTCAGAAAAGATGCATGGTATGACTTCAGTGTTTTTCAGTTTGCTGAGTCTTGCTTTGTGGCCTATTCTGGAGAATGGTCCATCTGCACTTGAAAAGAATGTGTGTTCTGCTCTTTTAGGGTGGAATGTTCTGAATATACCTGGTAAATCCATCTGTTCCAGTGTGTCATTCAAAGCCACTGTTTCCTTGTTGATATTCTGTTTGGATGATGTATGCATTGGTATAACTGGGGAGTTGAAGTCCCTTACTATTATTGTATTTCTATCAGTTACTTCCTTGTAGTTTGCTACTAATTTCTTTATGTATTTGGGTGCTCCCATGTTGGTTGCATAAATATTTATAATTGTTTTATCTTTTTGTTGGATGATTATAGAGTGTCATTCTTTGTCTCTTGTTACAATCTGTTTTAAAGTCTATCTTGTCTGAAATGAGTATTGCTACCCTGGCTTTCTTTTAGCTTCCATTTGCATGATAAATGCTTTTCCATCCTTTCACTTTCATTTTCATGTGTTTTTAGCTCTGAAGTGAGTGTCTTGAAGGCACATATACATGGGTCTCGCTTTTTTATCCGTTCCATCACCCTGTGTCTTTTGATGGAGCATTTAGTTCATTTACATTCAACGTACTTATTGACAGGTATGTAATTATTGTCATTTTGTTACCTATTTTATGGTTGTTTTTGCCATTCTATTCCGTTCTTTTCTTCTCTTGCTCTTTTCTCTCATGGTTTCCTAGCTTTCTTTAATGACATATTTGGATTCCTTTATCTTTATTCTTACATATCTATTACTGGTTTTTGATTTCTGGTTACCATTAGGTTTATGTTAACATCTTCTGCATATTATAGCAGTCTATGTTATGTTGATAGTCTCTTTTGAACCCATTCTTACTGCTCTCCCACCACACATTTTAGGTGTATGGTGTCATACTTTATATCCTTTTATTTTGTGAATCCCTTGCCAGATTTTTATGGATATACTTAATTTTAGTGCTTTTGTGCTTCCTGTTTTTCTTAGTCCTCCTTGTGGTCTTACCTTTCCACTCAAAAAGTCCTTGTTAACGTTTCTTGAAGGGATGGTTTAGTGGTCGTTAATTCCTTTAACTTTTGTTTATCTGGGAAACTCTATCTCTCCTTCTGTTCTGAATGATAGCTTTGTTGGAAAAAGTATTCCTCATTGCAGATTTTTTTTTTCATTCAGCACTCTACATGTATCATGCGGTTCCCTTCTGGCCAGCAAAGTTTCTGGTGAAAAAGCAGCCAATAGCCTTATGGTGTCTCTGTTGTATGTAACTGTTTTCCTTTCTCGTGATGCTTTCAATATTCTCTCTTGACCCTACTTTTTGTCATTTTAATTGCTATGTGTCTTGGTGTAGATCTCCTTAAGTTAACTTACTCCACCTCTTATTTCTTCAAATAAATATTCTACCACCTTTTCTCTCTCTTCTCCTTCTAGGATCTCTATAAAGCAAATGTTATTACATTTGATGGTGTCTCCAAACTTCCTTGTTCTATTTTCATTTATTGTTATTATTTTCTTCTTTCTCAGGATCAGTTGGGTTGCTTTCCATTACTCTGTACTCCAGGTTGCTGATGTGTTCTACTTCCTTTAGTCAACTATTTACTCCTTCTGGTTTACTTTTAATTTCAGTTATTGTGTATTTTTTCTTTCTCCGTTGAGGGTCTCGCCGAGGTCTTCCACTCTTTTCTCAAATTCAGTGAGTATCTTTATGGCCATTGCTTTAAATTCTCTATCAAACATACTACTTATCAATGTTTCGTTTACATATTTTGCTGTGATTTTGTCCTATTCTTTCACTGAAACATTCCTCTCTCTCCACATTTTGCCTAACTCTGTGTCTATTTCTGTGTGTTAGGAAAGGCAGCTACATCCCTGTTCTTGAAAGTAGCAGCTTTATGAAGAAGAGCTCCTGTAGAGCCCTGCTATGCAATGTCACTTGTTCAGAAGAACCTGGCATTACAGGGGTGTCTCCTGTGTGTTGTGCGAGCCCCACTGTTGTGCCTGAGCTGCTATTGCTTTCACTCCAGTCATCTGCAATGATTCTCTGAGTCTGTTGGGAGCAGAGTTTGGTTCCAGTATTATTAGTGGGACACCCTGGGGCTTCCTTGAGCTTGAGTTGAGTCAGACCAGGCATTTGCCAAAGATTCGGTAGCACAGAATGGCAAGGCATCATCCCTATGTTGTTCTAGGAGAAGTTTTGTGAGCAGTGCATGCAGTCAGACTAGATATCAGACTCCAGCCCTCTACTGGGCCACATTTGGACCTGGATGTGTGGTACGTTCCCTTGTCTTCCAGGGCAGGAAACCTCTGGAGTGGTGCTGGCCCCTGTTGTGGCCGCTTGCCTACTACCAGGCTTGTGACACCACTTTGGATGGGCTCTGGCCAAGGGCATGTTGAAAGGGGCAGATTCAAAGGAGAATGTGAGGCAAGGAACATGGTATTAACAAGGCTTACTCAAGTCTGCTGTGGGAAGAGACCTGGGGAGGGGCTTGGCAGAATAGGTGTGTTTCCAGGGTAGCACAGAAGTAACATACTGTGTTATCAAGTTGGGTGGAGATCATTGGTAAAGCACTGATTCTCACAGGTGTCTTGGTCACTATGCTAGAGAGCAAGAGAGGGAGATGGCACCAGACAGCTCCTTTGTTCTTGGAAAAGAATCCTAAAGATCCCTGCCCTCCAGCACACGCTCTGAGATTAGTAAATATATCTCTTTCTTGTATATCCCCGGTGTTTTTCAATTCATGTTTTTGTTGTGCTGTCTCTTTAAGGGTGAAGAATAAGTGTTCTATGCTCTCTGGGCTCTCCCAGAGCTACAACTACTCGGTTTTAAAGATGCAGGTGTTCACATTAATCAAAGAAAGATTCAGAACAACCCAGTCCTCTCAATAGGAGCAGAAAAGCATGAGACAAAAGGCAGCACTCTTCCTCGAGGAAAACTCTCAAAGGAGTAAGAATAAAAACGACATACCTCAAGGCCATAAAGGTCATATATGAGAGGCCCACAGCTAATATCATCCTCAGTGGGGAAAAACCGAGAGCCTTCCTCCTAAAGTCAGGAATACAACAAGGATGTCTACTATCACCACCACTGTTCGACGTAGTGTTGGAAGTTCTAACCTCAGTGATCAGACAACAAGAAGAAATAAAAGCCATCCAAATCAGCAAGGAAGAAGTCAAACCTTCACTCTTTACAGACAACAGGATACTCTGTGTGGAAAACCCAAAGACTCAACCCAAAACCTGCTAGAACAGATTAAGGAATTGTTAAGGAATTGCAGGTTATAAAAATCAATGTACAGAAATCAGTTGCACTTCTATACACCCTTAATGAAGCAGCAGAAAGAGAAATCAAGGAATTGATCCCATTTATAATTGCCCCGAAAACCATAAAATATCTAGGAATAAACCTAACGAAAGAGGTAAAAGATCTGTATGCTGAAAACTATAGAAAGTTTATGAAAGAAATTGAAGAAGACACAAAGAAATGGAAAAATTGTCGATAATACCCAAAGCAATCTACACATTCAATGCAATCCCTATCAAAATAACACCAGCATTCTTCACAGAGCTAGAACAAACAGTTCTAAAATTTGTATGAAACCACAAAAGACCCCAAGTAGCCAAAGTAATCCTGAAAAAGAAAACCAAAGCTGGAGGCACCACAATTCCACACTTCAAGCTGAATTACAAAGCTGTAATTATCAAGATGGTATGGTACTGGCACAAAAACAGACACTGAGATCAATGAAACAGAATAGACAATCCAGAAATGGACCCACAAATGTACGGCCGACTAATCTTTGACAAAGAAGGAAAGAATATCCAATGGAAAAAAGTCTCTTCAGCAAATGGTATTGGGAAAACTGGATAGCGACATGCAGAAGAATGAATCTGGACCACTTTCTTACACCATACATAAAAATAAACACAAAATAAATGAAAGAACTGAATGTAAGACAAGAAACCATCAAAACCCTAGAGGAGAAAACAGACAGTAACCTCTTTGACCTCACCCACAGCAATTTCCTACTATACATGTCCCCAGAGGCAAGGGAAACAAGAGCAAAAATGAACTATTGGGACCTCATCAAAATAAAAACTTCTGCACAGCGAAGGAAACCATCAACAAAAATAAAAGGAAACTGATAGAATGGGAAAAAATATTTGCAAATGACATATCAGATAAAGGGCTAGTATCCAAAATTTTAAAGAACTTACCAAATTCAACACCTCCCAAAAACAAGTAATCCAGTGAAGAAATGGGCAAAAGACATGAATGCTTTTCCAAAGAAGACATCCAGATGGCAAACAGACACAAAGATACTCAACATCACTCATCATCAGGGAAATACAAATCAAAACCACAATAAGATACCACCTCATGCTTGTCAGAATGGCTAGAATTAACAACTCAGGAAACAACAGCTGTTGGTGAGTATGCAAAGAAAGGGGACTCCTTTGGCACTGCTGGTGGCAGGCACTCTGGAAAACAGTATGGAGTTTCCTCAAAAAACAAAAACAAAAACAAAAAATAGAGCTACCCTACAACCCTGCAATTTCACTAGTAGGTATCTATCCAAAGGATACAAAAAATGCTGATTTTATATATATATATATATATATATATATATATATATATTCACTAAAAGTGAAATATATATATATTTCACTTTTAGTGAATATATATATATATATATATATATATATATACACATCACTAAACGTTAACTAACTTGGATTTAAATAAAGTCTTAAAAAATAAATAAATTTCCATGTGTTAAGCCAGGTTGATTATAAGAACTCACAAAATAAGACCCCTCTGGTTTTTGAAGCCAAATGTAATGGAAATTCATCTTCTCTGAGTGTGTTCCCCATGTCTGGGGTGCTTTGTGTGAGGGCCTTTTCTTCTCCTCTCTCCACACCCATGGCATCCCCTCTTCTCATGCACGGTCCTGAGGGTCTGCCTAGCTTGTGACTGGATCTTTGGACTTTCTACGCTCTTGGATGTGTCCTCTTTTCTACATTCAGCTGTTCAGAGTCTGTTCTGTAAGTATTTGGGTCATTTTCTAGGTTATTTACAGTTATGTGGGTGTTATCTAGTTTTGTCCATGAGATGAGGTGAGTTTAGGACCTTCTTACTCTGCCTCTTCCCCAGAATTTGGGATACTATTTTCAAAGTGATCAAAGGCAAAAAATAACTGTCAACCAAGAATACCTTACTCAGCAAAGCTATCATTCCAAAATACAGGAGAGATAAAGAACTTCCCACCATCCCAGGGGATGGTGGATTGGATCAGTTTCTACTCTAGCCGTAGGTGTCAGTCACAGGATTACAGCAACAGGACTCCCCTGGTGATCTGTTAAAGCCATGCATCATAAGTACTAGACCTCTATCCCATAGAAATGCTAAAGGGAATTCTTCAAACTGAAACAGCAACCAAAAAAATCATAACATAAAAATGTATGAAAGTATGCAATCACTGGTACAGACAAAAGGAAAATGATCCTTGACAGTGGTCCAGGCAATAATGTCTAGAATATGTCACCACAAGCACAGGCACCAAAAAATAAAATAAAAAGTGAGGCTACATTGAAATAAAGAGCTTTTGCACGGCAAAGGGAACAATCAATAAGCTGAAAATACAATGTATTGAATGAGAGAATGTAATTGCAAACCATACATCTGACAAGGGACTAATTTCCAACATATAAAAAGAACCATTCCAACAGTATAACAAAAAAGAAACTAATCCAATTTTTAAAATGGGGAACGGATCTGAGTAGACGTTTTTCTGTAGACATATAAATGGCCAGTAGGTACATGAAAAGGTGCCCAACAAATGACTCTTCGGGGAAATACAAATCAGTGAGCATAAAGTAATGAGATAATCACCTCACATCTGTTCAGATGACTTTTATCACAAAGAGGAAAGATATTGGTAGAATGTGAAGAATGGGAAAAATTCAGGTGGGAGTGTAAATTGGTGCAGCCACAATGGAAAATAGTATAGTGGTTTTTCAAAAAATTAAAAATAGAACTATCAAATGATCCAGTAATCTCACTCTTGGTATCTATTAAAAGGAACTGAAGTCAGTATCTCAAAGGGATCTCTGCACAGCCATGCTCAATACAACATTACTTACAGTAGCCAAGATACGAAAACAAACGAAGTGTCTTCCAACAGATAAATGGTTATGAAGATATGATATGTATAATGACATTATATAGATATAGATTGGATATAGATATAGATGGATATGGAAGTTAATTAAAGTCATAGTAGGAAGGAAGAAATGATAAACATATATATATTTGAAAGCTGATGCTAAAATATGAATAGTAGAAGAACTCGTGGTAGCCTCAAATGGAACAATACCCCAAATTCCAAGGGCATCATCAATAGAATGGAAAAATACGTTGTAGCAGAATCAGACAATAGAACAGCAAGGAAGTGTCGAGAAATTACAAATTCATGCAATTATAGGGATGGGTCTCACGAGTTTAGCTTTACCTAAAAAAGCCAAATATAAAGTATACACATAGTATGATTTCATTTATATAATGTGCTCTTTAATGAAGAAAAGGACATGAAAGGGGTATTTTGCAGTGCTGGTAAAATTCATTTCCTCATTCCATGTGACAGTGACACTTGAAAATTCTGCCATCTGTTGGCATGAATGACATGTGTTTTCATCTGTATGTATATAATACTTCAGTAAAATTATATGAGAATATTATGAAAATATGCAAATATGTTTAAAAATTCTATCAAACATTTAAAGAAGAGTTGATGCTTATTTTTCTCAAATTATTCCAAAAAATAGAAACGGAAGGAACACTTCCAAACTCATTCTATGAGGCCAGCATTACCCTGATTCTAAAACCGGACAAACACCCCACCAATAAAGAGAAGTATGGACCTATATCCTAGATGAACATGAATGCAAAAATTCTCAACAAACTACTGGCTTGTTGAATCCAATAGTACATTAGAATAATCATTTACTATGATCAGGTAAGATGTATTCGTGGACTACAATAGTGGTACATTATTTGTAAATCAATCAATGTGATACAGCACATTAATAAAAGAAAGGCTAAGAACCTTATGATCCTTCCAATAGATGCAGAAAAAGCATTTGGCAAAATACAACATCCAGCCATGATGACTCAACATAATAACCATCAACAAAGCAGGGATAGAGGGAATATGCCTCAACATAATAAAGGCCATATACAAAAAACCCACAGCTGATATTATCGTCAGTGGGGAAAAACTGGGAGCTCTTCCTCTACAGTCAGGAATAAGACAGGGAATGTCCACTCTCACCATTGTTATTTAACATAGTACTGGAAGTCCTAGCCTCAACAATCAGACAACAAAAAGAAATAAGAAGGATCCAAATCAGCAAGAGAGAAGTCAAATTTTCACTACATGATACCCTATACAGAAAACCCAGAAGACCCCACCAAAAAGTTGCTGGAACTAACACATGAATTCAGTAAGTTGCAGGATACAAAATCAATGTACAGAATTCAGTTGCATTTCTATACACCAAAACTAAAGCATCAGAAAGAGAAATTAAAGAATCAATCCCATATAAAATTGCACCCCAAACCATAAGATACTTAGGAATAAGCGTAACCAACCAGGTGAAAGCTCTGTACTTAAAAACTCTGAAACAGTAATGAAAGAAATTAGAAGGTGACACAAATAAATGAAAAAAACATTCCATGATCATGGATTGGGAGAAAAAATATTGTTAAAATGTCTATACTGTCCAAAGCAATATACAAATTTAATACAATCCTTATCAAAATACCAATAGCAGTTTTCAAAGAGGTAGACCAATCTTAAAATTTGTATGGAACCACAAAAGACCCCGAATAGCCAAATCAATCTTGAAAAAGAAAAACAAAGCTGGAGGCATCACAATTTTTGTCTTTAAGATGTATTACAAAGCCGTAGCGATCAAGACAGTATGGCATTGGCACAAAAATAGACAGATCAATAGAACAGAATAGAAAACTCAGAAATGACCCACAACTATATGGTCAACTAATCTTTGATAAAGCAGGAAAAAATATCCAATGGAAAGAGGATGGTCTCTTCAACAAATGGTGTTGAGAAAACTGAACAGAAACATGCAAAAAAAAAACAAAAACAGGATGAGTTTTTTACACCATACAAAAAAAATAAATTCAAAATGGATAGAAGGTCTAAATGTGAGACAGAAAACTATCAAAATCCTAGAGGAGAACACAGTCAATAACCTCTTTCACATCAGCCATAGCAACTTCTTATTAGATATATCTTCTGAGGCATAGGAAACAAAATCAAAAATGAACTATTGGGACTTCATCAAGATAAAAAACTTCTGCATAGAGAAGGAAGCAATCAACCAAACTAAAAGTCAATCTTTGGAATAAGAGAAGATATTTGCAAATTACATCTGATAAAGGCTGAGTATCCAAAATCTATAGAGAACTTATAAAACTGAACACCCAAAAAACAAATAATCAAGTGAAAAAATGGGCAGAAAACATGAATAGACGTTTTTTCACAGAAGACATACAGATGGCTAGCTAATAGACACATGAAAAAAATGCTCAACATCACTCACCATCGGGGAATATTACAATGAGATATCACCTCACACCAGGTAGAACAGCTAAAATGAACCACACAGGAAACAACAAATGTTAGTGTGGATGCATAGAAAGGGGGACGCTCTAGCACTGTTGGTGGGAATGCAAACTGGTGCAGACACTCTGGAAAACAATATGGAGGTTCCTGAAAAAGTTAAAAAGAGAACTACCCTACAATCCAGCAATTGCATCTCTAAGTATTGACCCAAAGGTTAAAAAATATAGATATGAAGGAATACATGCAACCCAATGTTTATAGCAGCATTATCAACAATAGCCAAATTATGGAAAGTGCCCAAATGTCTATCGACTGATGAATGGATAAAGAAGAGGTGTTACATATATATAATGGAATACTACTCAGCCAAAACATAAAAAATGAATGAATTTTTGCCGTTTGTAATGATGTGGATGGAGCTAGAGACTATTATGCTAAGATAAGTCATACAGAGAAAGACACTTACCATATACCGTATGCTTTTACTCACATGTGGAATTTAAGAAAAAAACAGATGAATTTAGGGGAGAAAGAGGAGAGACAAAGTAGAAAACAGACTCTTAAATAGAACAGAGTGATGATTACTGGAGGGGCATGGGGGAGGAGATAGGTTAAATGGGTGATGGGTATTAAGGAGGGTACTTGTGATGAGCACTGCATATTGTAAGTGATGAATCACTAAATTCTACATCTGAATCTAATATTACACTATATGTTAACTAACTGAAATTTAATACATTGCAAAAAAAAATGACTTCGCTGTTGCAGAAGGCATTTGATAAAACTAATATTCTTATTTGAAAAAATAACTTTTAAAAAATAAAAATAAGAGAAAATACCACTCAAATATCTAGAGTAGTCAAGACAACAAAGCAAAATTAATATATATGTATTTTTTAAAAAAATAGCTTTTTAAACAGGAAATTGAAATAAAAATACATAACTAGGGGCGCCTGGGTGGCTCAGTTGGTTAAGCGTCCAACTTCGGCTGGGGTCATGATCTCACAGTTTGTGGGTTCAAGCCCCGCATCAGGCTCTGTGCTAACAGCTCAGAGCCTGGAGCCTGTTTCAGATTCTGTGTCTCCTCCTCTCTCGGCCCGCCCCCCCACCACCACCACCTATGCTCATGCTCTGCCTCTCTCTGTCTCTCAATAATAAATAAACGTTAAAAAAGTTAAAAATAATACATAACTAGATTAATGAAACAGATTAGAAGGTGAAAATTTATATCCACACATATAGGGAATGCAGATTTCAACAAAGATGCATAGTCATTCACTGGAGAAAGTATAGTCTTGTCAACAAACGCTGTGGAAATAACTATCAAATAATATTAATAATTACATGCCCTAAGCTCCATACAAAAATGCTCCAAACTGATTGTAAACCTAAGAGTAAACTATACACTTCTTTTAGTTTTTAGATAGACATTTTATTTTTTATTTTTGTTTTTTTTAATTTTTTTTTTAACGTTTATTTATTTTTGAGACAGAGAGAGAGCATGAACAGGGGAGGGTCAGAGAGAGAGGGAGACACAGAATCCGAAACAGGCTCCGGGCTCTGAGCTGTCAGCACAGAGCCCGACGCGGGGCTCGAACCCACAGACTGCGAGATCATGACCTGAGCCGAAGTCGGACGCTTAACCAACTGAGCCACCCAGGCGCCCCTAGATAGACTTTTTAGACAGAATTCCAGAAGCATGATCCAAAGAAGAACAAATTGATGAAGTATACTTCATCAAAATAAATGACTTCTGCTTTTTGAAGACAAAGAAAAATCACAGACTTGAAGGACATAACTGCAAATCATACATCTAATAAAAGACTTGCCGCCAGATTACATAAAGAATTCTCAAAATGCAAATAACAAAAATTAAATATAATCAAATATTTCATGAATTACATCACCAAGAAACATAGAAGATTGGCAAATGAGTACAGGAAAAGATGCTCAAAACTGTTTGCCTTAGGAACATTCAAATTAAAACCACCACAGACCAGACTTCCTGTTTTGGAAAAATGTAGAGGATAGACTTTTCCCTATTCATCCCACTAAATATAGCTAGAACCCCTGGACATTATACATAATAAGACAACATAAGAAGATTTAGAAAGGTAATGAGAAAGCTGGCAGATCCCAGCCCTGGAAAAACGAGGAATGACAGGGAGGTCAGCTCCCTGGAATTTCTTTTCACCTCACATATCCCAGACTGGTGCCTGAGAGGCCAGCAAATCACAGACACAACAGGTACACACAAAAATCCCCCCAAAATTTTTTCTCTCCAGTCAAAATAACGGGGAAAAGGCATGCTGGAAAGACAGAAAAGTTTTTGATACTAACTGCATTATTCCAATCCAAAACCATTGACTATCCAATAAAAATATAACTCAGGCTTGCAGGGGAAATCAAGAGATTCTCCAATAAAGGAAAACTAAGAAAATGTACCACCACCAGATCCGCTCTGAAAGAACTGCTAAAGGGAATTATCTTAACAGAAATTAAATGATAAAAGGAGTCCTGGATCATCAGGAAGAAAGAGGGAACAAAAGAAAGAATAAAACTACCATTAGGCTTAATGGACGGATTTTCCTTCATCTCTTGTGTTTTCTAAATTGTTTGATATTTGAAGCAAACTTATCAGTTGAAGCAAAATTATAACATCCATGTGATTCTCAGCATAAATACAGAAATATTTAAGACAATTCTATTGTAAATGGGACACAGTAGAGGGACATAAAGAAAAGTAAGGCTCTACATTTTACTTAAGCTGCTGTGGGTTGTGATAGACTGTGTAGTTGTGATTATATGTATATATAATTTTATAAAGATATATAATAGATTACTATCTTATAAAGCATATTAGAGCTTATATACTTACATATATAACTCTATAAAAATTAAATGTAAAGTAAAGAATCTACTTTGTTACAAATTTTGTTCCATCAATTACGTAGTGATGTAGAAAAGTATAACCTTCACTTTTATCTCACAGCATCACAAATACAGCATCACAAATGGATCATAAACCTTAGTTAAAAGTTAATAAATAAATCAACAAATCCTAGAAAGTCATATAGGAAATTATATTCATGAACTCTAACTAATTTCTGAAATGGGTCCCAAACAAGCACCAATGCCCAAAATGATAAATTGAATTATAGTGACATTAATAAATTTTGGTCATTAAAAGAGTAAACATGCAAGTCACAAGAGTCAAAGATCCATTTGCATCTTAAAACTCAAAAAAGAGCTCTTATCTAAAATATGACAAGGACTTCTAAAAAGGGAAAAGAAGACACCATCTAGAAGAAATGGACAAGGGACACACTTGAGCACTTCTCACTAACACAAAAGAAACAATCCTAATGAGTTACAGCCCAGAAAATGGTACTGTTATGAAACATTCAGAGCTTATTATATTAATTTTGTCAGACTACTACGTTTTGGATCAAGAACCCATTTGGTACAACATGTATTCACGCAATAAGCTAGAAAAATGTTGTAATAATCTAATAAATTGAAATACACACATACCTGTGAAGGTGAAGTTTCATTCTAATGCTTAGAGGAAAATGTGTTATGATTACTCATAAATACCATGATAGTGTTATATTTCTACATTATTATTTTATTGTGATAAATATAATATTGACATGCCTAAACATATTATATACTATATAGTTATGCCTCATATATATTATTATAATTACAAAGTAATATGTAAAAAAGATACAGTAAAGGCTTTTCTTTTTTTAAGGTTTTATTTTTATGTAATCCCTATACACAGTGTAGGTCTTGGACTTAGAACCCCAAAATCAAGAGTCGCATGCTCTACTGACTGAGTCAACTAGGTGCCCCAAAAAGGCTTTCCATAAAATAATTCTTCATAGTGCCCTCACCACATATTAAAAGTAAACTAAAGTTGTATCTGAGAATAGATTTTAAAATATCATATTCATATAAGACAGCAGTGAAAATTCACAAACTATAGACAAATGTGATAGCATAGATGGATTACACACACATGAGGGCGAAGGGAAACACACATAAAAATTCATACCGCATGATTCCATTGACATAAAGTCCAAAAATAAGCGAAGATATTTCATAATATTGAAATTGGCAGGGCTGACAAAGGCCTGATGTGTGGTAAAATTAAATAGCAAAGTTTATTTCTGGCAAAAGAGCATTTATAGAAGCACAATTTTCTATGAAAAGCAAGAAGTGGAAATTATCAAGCGTACCTTAAAATATAAAAATATAAATAAAATATCATAGAGTCAAACTAGGTAATATTAACAGACTTTAAAATAAACTATAAATATGTACAAAGCTATGAATGAACTCTACAAATATTATATTAACTGACAAGCTATTAATAAAATCTGGAATATTTGAAATCTTACCATTTCTTCTTCATCATCTATGTACAGCAGGTTAGAGTTCTTAGAAGCACAGGACATAAAACTCTCATTCCATGATTTTCTCTCAGTGCTAATGTAATAGCAATTGTTGGAATACACAAACCACTCTTTGGGACAACCACAGTGATGTGCTGGAGAAAGATTATGAGATATTACCCAAAAGCATTTTGAACACTAACAAATTCTAGTAAATTTACATACTTGTATATGGATATACATGCGTACATATTTATGCACCCTCACAGACCCATATAAATAAAACAAAATATGCTCATGTACACACAGAGAGAATGGTCAGCTTCTCATTCCCTAACTTATGTGTCCATATAAAGCAAACACACAAAAATATCCATCTCAGCATGTCCTGAGATCACTGAACAAAGCCACTTTTTTAGAATAGTAAAATGATTTATCTCTCATCATGTTATACCAGAAGAAAATTTGAGGAAATTGGCAACAATGGGTATGGCAATTTTAAATGAGTATCTCTTCATATTGTTGCCTAAGAAGTAATACTCTCGTATAATCATCATTTCTGAACCATTATTACCCAGTTTTGTAATTAATTTTCCTCCAAAAACTCCAGTACCATTGTTGCCCAGCCAAAGGTAGAGATAAAATAGAAACTATGTTAATATTAGAATTTTGAAAATCACTTTGTACCTTTCTGGATCTTTGTTGTCAGGGACAAATTTTTCTGCTCTGGTATTTCAGTAGCTGAAAAAACTAAATGAAGCCTCATAAAAATTTAATATTAAACCAAATACATCGTAATGATTTGAGTTTCTCAATTTAAAACTTTCTGTATTGTTTAGAATTAGAAAACTGTAATAAAATTTATATTACTAAGCAAAATTAATAAAGTAATGATTAGGGAGAAAATATTTCGAAAGCCTACAAAACCAAACCTCACCATCTCTTATAGTATTTGGCATAATCGATCTCAAGAATTAATTTATATTTCTCAACAACATTTCTCCTAGATCATCTCTTTGAGTAATGACATCTGAACACATGTGTAATGCTGTCTGCAATTATTCTGTTATTTTTATTTTTGACAAATTCAGAATAACCATTGCACATTTAGAGCACATATGCATTAAAATGGAAATTCTATTCCATAATAGTAGGAGACATTTTGAGGCACTGACAGTCATTAAAATGAAAAGTTCCCAAATAGTCATTCAAACACTTACGGGTAACAACTACTATTGTTACCACAGTGGACATCAAGACAAGGCAGATGATTCCCAGGATCCTAGCAATGAGCTTCCCTGGAAATAATAGTAAATATTTAGAAGAGAAATGAAAACACTGAGAAAGGGTGGAAGGAAATAATTATTTAGGAAAGTTACATATAAGAGAACTACAGATGCACAGGGAGTCACAAATAAACACTTGGACCCCAAGCCCATATCTACCATCGTAATCTTTTCCCAGAATATATGATTGCATTTTAAGTAAAGGTAATACTCCATGAGCTTTTGGTCAAAGACTACAAATTACAATAGCTGAGTAAAGTTAGTCTTTAGATTTCAATTAGAATACCATTATCCAACTCCAAGCTCTGATATTCACAAATGAAAACTATGAGATCATTCCCGGCTCATTCTCTACACCCCTGCACCTTAACTGCACATCCTAGAAAAGTTATACTGTGTGCATATTAAATGTTTTACCTTTGCAGTGATAATTCTTGTCATTCCCTTGAAGATCCTGAGAAGCATCTTGAAGATTTAACTCTGCATAGAGCAGTTCCTGCTGAGTTACTGAAATGGAACTTTTAGTGCCCTTGGGTTTCATTTGCTGTCTCTTTGAGTCTTTCATCAGATTAAGTTCTGCATAAGTGACTTCTTGGCTATTCATGTCTGCAGCTGAGTCGTGACAGGCACAGAGCTGTATGAAACTGTACTGAAGGTCTTGATAAATAATGTATGTAATGTAAGGACAAGATTGCTCACACGGGGTGGAGCGCGGGGTAAGTGATACTACTCTTTTGCAGTTGAACAATGTGAAATCTGGTACTAATTTCCTAAGAGCTTTAAAGGAGTGTGTCATGATAGAATAAATGGGTTTTATTCTGATATTCTGTTTGACACAGTAGTATTGGTTGGAAAAATGTAAAGCAATAGATTAGTGAAGAAGAAAGGAATTCATGAATAACACTGTCCTCATTAATATAAGGCCAGATTCCACAGAAACATTTCAACACTATTAGAATAACTGGGTTAAAACTAAAATGCTGCCTTAGAAAGAAAATGTTGCACCAATGTTTTTGACAAGTTTTAAATCCATTATTGGTTAAAAGTTGAGTATTCTGATTGGGGAATTGTGTTTTAGCACATATAGAACTATCCTGTAATAAATTACTTTTATTTGGTGACATACTTATTTATTAAAAGGTGATGTGTTATTATCAAATGATCTTTTATTTGGGGTTATTGTGGAGTTCTGAGAAATTATTAAATTTTAAAAGAAAAAACGTATATGTTCAAAACTGTTAATGTGACACACTAAACTTATCCAAAACTTGAACAATACTGAAAACAAAATTTTAAAAAATGACTTTCTTCAAGAACTTTTTTAACACCAGAAACTGCCATTAATTGTAATATGTGTAACCATAAAATGATAAAATTACAACAGTATAGATCATTTGTGGAAGAACTGTTTTGGTACAAACTTCCAGAAAGATTTGTGAATGTTAAAAGTTGTGAGGGTAGTTTTAATTGTGTAAGCAAGTGTAATAAATAGAAATAAATGTAAATTAATAGTTCAGCCAATGAGCTCTGTAGTCAGGGAGATCTGGACCTACTTCTGTCTCTCAAATTTACAAAGTATGACCTTTAAAAAGTTACTTTGTGTCTAACTACCTCGTTTACTAATGTAAACTTGGAGCAAAATATGTAAAAATATAACACCTATAAAGCATTCACTATTCAATCTGGCTTTTATAAACTCTCAATAAAATTATTTTAAGTATTTTTAACACCATAGTCACATTATAACTACTGATTTGTTAGAGCATAAAACATTATTCATTACACAGTAGTGCCTTTCAGTATGGATTCTTTTTTTTTTTTTTTTTTTGAGTTTTGGTTAATTTTTAAAAGGTCTTTTGATTGTTTACAGTTAAGTTTAAATTAGTATTTTACGGAAGGTAGCTCATCCTGCTTTTTATGAAAACCAAACTGCTTTCATTTACCTAAGTAAGTGTGTAATGTTTGACTCTCACGATGCGATGAATTCACTTTAAGAATCTATTTTTAAAGGCTGGGCTAAATATCAAATCATACATGTAATTATATCTATACTGATGACAAATTCAAAATTAACTGTTTCTTGCCATGATGCTTATGGGATTTCACTCGACATTATATTAATTTACAAACCCAAGTATATGTGTCTGTGTGTGTGCTTGATTACTTCTCCACAGGCAAGATTAAATATTTAAAAAAACTCTCCAATGTATTTCATATTCATTCTTGTTTGTTACCCTGAATTGTTGGAATACAGATACCAATGTTCTCTGTGATTTCATTATATATTAGCTGTGCCTCAGATGCATCCCACCAGCATTTATAATCTCCCACTCACTGGGGTGACGGAGTAAAGAGACAGGACAGTAGTGACACATGCCTTCTGTGGCCCAGACACTCATGCATCTTCCAGAGGGAACCAGGTTACTCTTGTAAACAGATGATATCTGTGGTTTTCACAGCCTGTTGGCCCTGTGTGACCTCAGAAGGAGGCAATAATGGAAAAAAGTAGATTTCTCATCAATGTGTCACTTCAAATTTGAACAGGAAATTCTTACCCTTGGGCTATTTTGAAGCCCATTTATATTATCACACGCCTCCAGAATGCAGAGACTTGCAGCCTGTAGTGTGTCGTTTAATTTGTCCATTGGCAAATGCCCTTGAGAAATGTTTAGGTTCCACAAGATATTGGGATCAGAAACTTGACCACCCAGGCTGTTCACTTGCTTCCATCTGAATCACAAACACTGAGGACTTAGGCCTTGTGAGAAATACCTTAGATGTTTACGTTTTAGACAAAGTTGCTAAATATTACATACTTCTTTCTTTTATGCCCTTGCTATGTCATTTCTCTTATACTGAAAATATTCTAAAACCATCATCCCCATAACAGTATTTAATGTTATTTGACACTAATTCTGAAGACTTGCTATATTTTTGGCTTTCTTGTCACTGTCACAAAGTCATTAATTTCCAAACTTTTCTTCTCAAGTTTTCTGCCCTAAGTTTTAAGATACCTGCATTCAATTTTGTCATGCATAAATGAGTTATTAGGTTTCTGCGGAAAACGAGAAATTTCTGGAAAGGAGAAAATATCAAACAATATTGAACAATAACACCATGGCAGAAATTGAAACATTAAATAATTATTCATATTATTCATTGATTCATCCTCTCATGATAACTAGTTGTCTGTATTTTAATCAATATATTTGTTCTCACTGACAAAAGCCTGAGTCTAAGTCCATAGGGGAAAAATGAAGGTAATTTTTAAAAATTTACTGAGGGCAGAAAAAGTACTTTTTAAAAAATGTTTATTTATTTATTTTTGAGAGAGCGACAGAGACAGCACAAGCAGGTAGAGACAGAGAAGTAGAGAGAGAAAACCAAGCAGGCTCTGTGCTGTCAGCACCAAGCCTGACACGGGGCTTGAACTCATGAAACGTGACATCATGGGGGCACCTGGGTGGCTCAGTCGGTTGAGTGTCTGACTTCGGCTCAGGTCACTATCTCACAGTTCATGATTTCAAGTCCCACATCAGGCTCTGTGCTGACAACCCAGAGCCTGGAACTTGCTTCAGATTCTGTGTCTTCCTCTCTCTCTTCCCCTTCCCTGCACACACTCTGTCTCTTAACAATAAATAAATGTTAAAAAAAAAAATGTGACATCATGATCCGAGCTGAAATCAAGTGTTGGCGGCTTAACCAACTAAACCACCCGGGTGCCCCCAAAAAGTACTTGTAAAATACAATTTCAAGGATTTTTACACGTAGGTTTCTACTGGTCTGTAGTTTTTCCTTTGCAACAGTGGGGGATAATTTTATCTGTTAATGATGCATAGTTGACATACAATATTATATTAGTTCCAGTGTATAACACAGTGAGTCAAACTCTACACAGAATGAACTGTTCACCCTTATAAATCTTATGACCATATGTCAGCACACTAAGTTATAAAAATATTATTGACTATATTCCCTACGCTGTAATTAATACCCCGGTGACTTACTTATTTTTTGAGTGTTTATTTAAATTCCAGTTAGTTAACAAACAGTGTAACATTAGTTTTAGGTGTACAATATAGGGATTCAACACTTCCGTGCAACACCCGATGCTCATCACAAGTGCACTCCTTAATCCCCATCATCTATTTAACCCATCCTCCCACACGCCTCCCCTCCGGCAACCATCAGTTTGTTCTCCAAAGTTGAGAGCCTGTTTCTTGCTTTGCCCCTCTCCCCACCCTCTTCCCTTTACTGTTTGTTTTATTTAATTTCCACCTATGAGTGAAATCATATGGTATTTGTCTTTCTCTGGCTGACTTATTTTGCTTAGCATAATACACTGTAGCTCCATCAACATTGTTGCAAATGGCAAGATTTCATTCTTTTTGATTGAATGATATTCCATCGTGTGTGCGTGTGTGTGCGTACGTGTGTGTGTGTGTGTGTGTGTTTGTGTGTGTACTCAACCGTCTGAGCCACCCAGGAACTTATCATAAAGAAAAGATAAAGGACTCAAATAAATAAAATCACAAATGAGAAAGGAGAAATAACAACCGACAGCACAGAAATACAATTATAAGAGATTATGAAAAACTATGAACCAACAAATCAGACAACCTGGAAGAAATGGATAAATTCCTAGAAACATATAAGCTCCTAGAACTGAATCAGGAAGAAATAGAAAACTTGAACGGATGGGTAACCAGCAACAAAAATCATCAGTAGTCAAAAAACTCCCAAAAAACAAAATTCTAGGGCCAGATGGATTCACAGGTGAACTCTATCAAATATTTAAAGAGGGGTTAATACCTATTATTCTCAAAGTATAAGACATTTCTTCCCTCCTTCCTCCCTCCCTGCCTCCTTTCTCCCTCCCTCTCTCCCTCCTACCTCCCTCCCTCCCTCCTACCTCCCTCCCTCCCTACTTCCTCCCTCCCTCCCTTCTCCCTTCCTTCCTTCCTTCCTTCCTTCCTTCCTTCCTCTCTCTGTCTCTTTCTTTCAACACAAACTCCACCAGAATTGAGACCCTGAAGAACTCTCTGGTAAGAGGTGTGGGCAGGGGTTTGTGCTGGTGTTTAGGGGAGGGGTCCACTCTGGGACTGACATAAACTTGACTGAAAAGGCCAGTCCTGCCAGGACGCAGGGGTGATGGGCTTGGTGTAAACAAGTTAGGCAGCCAGTGTTTCACTGCAATGCTTCCTGAAGGTGGGTGGGTGTTTATGCTAGATACAGGAGAGGGAAACGGCATAGGCCCCCTCCTTTTTGCCAGGAGAGGCATTTCAGTCAACACTGCCTCTCAGGGGTGTGCTCCATAAGAGTGAATAATCACCCCCGCGTGTGCCCCGGGTGTTCTTCAGATTGCTATTTCCATGCCATCTGCCCCCATGTTGTTTGCTTGCCTTCTCTCCAGGAGCAGGGTGGTGCCTTCAGGGCTCTATCCTAGTCAAGCTCATGGACCCTTAAAACTCCAGACATTAAGCCCTATAGTTGCAAAAACTCATGAAATTCAGCCTCTTGTTTTCCAAGCCATGGCTTTGGGGAAAGGTTCTCTTTGTGTTCCTGTGTGCACCTCTCTCTCACCCTTATCCGTGACCATGGCTCCCTTCCCTCCACAGCACTCATGATCCCTTTCTTCCCTAAACCACATCTCTGCACTTCCTTCTTTGATGTGGCCTCTTCTGTCCCTTTAGTTGTTGAGTTTGTTCTGTCAGTTTTTAGGTCACTTGCTGGGATATTTAGGATGATCTGATAGTTATCTAGTTGTGTTTTTGGAACAAGACAAGCCTAAGTTCCTTTTATTCTGCCACCAACTTCCTCCTTCCTCCTGTGATTTATTTATTTTTAACTGAGTGCTTGTACCACTTAATTCCTTTCACTTATATCACCCATCACTCCTCTCCCCTCCCCTGTGGCAGTTAGCACTTTGGTCTCTATATGTATGAGTTGGTTTCTCGTTTCTGTTTTTGTTTTGTTTTGTTTTGCTTTGCTTTCCTTTTTCTATTCCATATATATGTAAAATCACACAGTGTTTGTCTTTCTTGGTCTGACATATCCTGGGTATTGTAAATAATGCCACAGTAAAAATAGGGTGCCTACAACTCCTCAATTAATGGTTTCATTTTATTCAGAAAAAACACCTGGAAGTGGAATTTTTGTATCTTAAAGTGTTTTTACTTTTAATTTTTTGAGTAACTTCCATATTCTTTTCTCTTCTGGCTACAGTAATTTACATTCCCACCAGCAGCATATGAGGGGTCTTTGTCTACATCCTCACCAGCCCTTGTTATTTATTGTCATTTTGATTCTATCTATTTTAACAAGTGTGAGGTGATATCTCATTGTGGTTCTGAATTGCATTTCCCTGATGATTAGAGATGTGGAGTATCTTTTAATGTGTCTGTTGACCACTATACATCTTCTTTGAAAGAATGTTTATTCAGTTTCTCTGCCTATCTTTTAATTGTTTGGGGGTTTTGGGGGGGTTTTGAGTTGTAAGAAATCTTTGTGTATTTTGAATATTAATCCCTTGTGGATATATCATTTGCAAGTATCATGTGCCACCAGTAGGTTGCACATTTTTGTTTATGATTTCCTTTGCTGCGTGAAAGATTTTTAATTATATATATATATGTGTGTGTGTGTGTGTGTGTGTGTGTGTGTGTAGATAGATAGATAGATACATATATATATATCCCCACTTGTTTATTTTTGCTTTTGCTGCCCTTGCCTAAGAAGACAGATCCAAAAAATAGTTTAAGACCTTTGTCTAAGAATTTACTGGGTTTTCCTTTTTTGTGTTTTATGGCTTCAGGTCTTTAAGCTTTGAGTTTATTTTTATATACAGTGTAAAAAAGTTGTCCAGGTTCTTTTTGCTTGTTTGTTTGCATGTAGTTGTCCAATTTTTCAACACCATTTATTGAAGATGGTCTTTAACCCGTTGTATATTTTTGCATCCTTTGTCATATTAATTTACCATATAAGTACATGTTTCTTTCTGGGCTTTCCATTGTGTTCCATTGATTTATATAAGTCTATTGTTGTGCCAGTACCATATTATTTTGATTACTATAGCTTTCTAGTATAGTTTGAAATGTAAGAAAATAATATCTTCAGTTTTGTTCTTGTTTCTAAAGATGGCTTTGGATATTGAGTCTTTTGTAGTTCCAAACAATTTTAGGATAATGTATTCTAGTTCTTTGAAAAATTCTATTGGCATTTTGATAAAGATTGCATTGAATCTGTAGGTTGTTTTGGGAGCACGGATATAGTTACAATATTAATTCATCCTGCCATAAATACAGTATATCTTCCCATTTATTTATGTCATCTTCTAATTTCTTTTATCAATGTCTTATTTCAGATATAAGGCTTTATTGGGCTTACTTAAATTTATTCCTAGGTATTTTATTCTTGTAGATGCAATTATAAATGGCATTTTTTCTTAATTTCACTTTTTGATAGTTTGTTATTAGTGTGTAGAAATGCAACAGATTTCTACATTTAAATTTTGTATCTTGCAACTTAACTGGTTTCATTTATTAGTTCTAATAGTTATTTAGTAGAGTCTTTAGATTTTTCTATCTACTGTATCATGCCATCTGCAAATGGTGACAGTTTTACTTTTTCCTTATAAATTTGGATGTCTTTTTGTTTTGTTTTGTTTTTTCAGATTATTGTGGCTAGGACCTATAGTACTGTGTTGAATAAAAAATGATAAGAATAGATATCTTGTCTTTATCTTGGTCTTAAAGCAAAAGTTTCTGGCTTTTCACTGTTGAGAATGATGTTAGTTGTGGGCTTGTAATATATGGCCTTTATTATGTGGATGTACATTCCCTCTCTATACACTTTCTTTGTAGTTTTTATCATAAACAGATGTTGAATTTTGTCAAGTGCTTTATCTTAATCATATGATCATATGATTTTAATCTTTCATGTAGTTAACGTGATGTATCAAGTTGATTGATTTGCAGTTATCGAACCATTCTTGCATACATGTAATAAATCCCACCTGATCATGGTGTGCGATCCTTTTAATGTGTTGTTTAATTCAGTTTGCTAATATGTTGGTGAGGATTTTTGCATGTTCACTGGGAATATGAGCATATTATATTTTTGAATTTGGTGTCCTTATCTAGTTTTGATATCAGGGAAACGTTGGCCACATAGAATCAATTTGGAAGCTTTCCTTTGTTTTCAATTTTAGAACTAATTTGAGAAGAATAGGTATTAATTCTTCGTTAAAAGTTTGGTAGAATTCACCTGTGAAACCATCTGGTCCTGGATATGTGTTTGTTGGGAGTCGTTTGATTAGTAATTCAATTTCTTTACTATTAATTGTTTTTCAGATTTTATTTTTCTTCCTGATTCTGTTATGAAAGATTGTATATTTCTGGAAAGTTATCTTCTTCTTCTAGGTTATCCAGTTTGTTGGCATATAATTGTTCACCCTAAGTCTCTCGTGATATTCTGTATTTCTCAGGTGTCTGTTGTAATTTATCCCTTTCATTTCTGAATGAATTTGGGCCCTCACTCTTTTTTTCTTGATGATTCTAGCTAAAGATTTTCCAATTTTCTATATTTTTCCAAAGAAGTAGCTCTTAGTTTCCTTGATCATCTCTGTGGTGTTTATAGTCTATGTTTCAATTATTTCCATTCTCATCTTCTTCATATATTACTTTTTCATATATTTCCTTCTAGTATATTTAATAGATATGTGTGTATGTACATATATAAATAGATAGATATCTTTTTCTAATTCCCTTAGATATAAAGATAGACTGTTTATTTTAGATTTTTTCTTATTTATTGAGATAGGTCTGTATCATTGTTAACTTTTCTCTTTAAACTGATTTAGATGTGTCTCAGAGATTTTGAGACATTATTGTTTAATTTTCATTTTTCTCCAGGAATTTTTTATTTTCTCATTGATTTCTTCGTCAAACCATTTTTTGTTTAGTAAGATGTTGTTTAGCCTCCACATGTTTGAGTTTTAGCAAATTTTTTTCTTGTAATTGATTTCTCGATTCATACCTTGATGCTCAGAAAAGATGCATGATATGATTTCAGTCTTCTTTAATTTCATGAGACTTGTTCTGTGACCTGACATGAAATCTATTCTGCAAAATGTTCCAAGTGCACTTAAAAAGAATGTGCACTCTGCTGATTTGGGATGTAATGTTCGGTACATATGTATTAAGTTCATCTAGTCTAATGTGCCTCTCTTTCCTTATCGATTTTCTGTTTTGATAGTCTACCTACTGATTCAAGAGAGGTGTTAAAGTCTCCTACTATTACTTCCTTACTGTCAATTTCTCTCCTGTGTCTCTTAATATTTGCTTTATTTGTTTAGGTACTTCTATGTTGACTGCATATATATTTACAATCGTTCTATCCTCCGGTTGGATTTTTCCCTTTATCATTATGTAATGCCCTTCTTCCTTTCTTGTTACACTTTTGTTTAAAATCTATTTTGTCTTGGGGCGCCTGGGTGGCTCAGTCGGTTAAGCGTCCGACTTCAGCTCAGGTCACGATCTCACAGTCTGTGAGTTCGAGCCCCGCGTCGGGCTCTGGGCTGATAGCTCAGAGCCTGGAGCCTGCTTCCGATTCTATGTCTCCCTCTGTCTCTGCCCCTCCCCTGTTCATGCTCTGTCTCTCTCTGTCTCAAAAATAAATAAACGTTAAAAAAACAAAATTTAAAAAAAAATCTATTTTGTCTGATATAAGTACTGCTACCTTACCTTTCTTTTTATTTCCATGTGCAATGGGGTATTTTTTTCCATCTTTTCTCTGTTAGTCAGTGTGTGTCTTTAGGTCTGAAATGAGTTTCTTGTAGGGGCATATAGATGGGTTTTGTTTCTTATCCAGTCAGTCACTATTCAGTCCTTTGATTGAAGCATTTAGTTCATTTACATTTAAAGTAATTATTGATAGGTATGAACTTACTGCCATTTTGTTAATTGTTTCCTGGTTGTTTTGTACTTTTTTTCTGGGTTTTTTGTTTGTTTGTTTGTTTGTTTGCTTGTTTATTTTTTGGTTTGAGGGTGTGTTGTGTTTTGCTTTCTTCTCTTGTGTTTTGATGACTTTCTTTAGTGTTATGTTCTGACTCCTTTCTGTATTTTGTGTGTGTGACTATAGTAAGATTTTGGTTTGTGGTTCCTGTAAGGTTCATAGATATAACACATGTACATAACAGCCTATTTTAAGTTAATAGTTGCTTAGGTTCAAACATATTCTGTATTACATTTTTACTACCCTCCCCCAACATATTTTGTGCCTTTGACACAATGTATTACTTCTTTTTACACTGTATATCATTTAACCAATTATGTTTAGTTGATATTTCCACTTTGATCTTTTAATCTTCATATTAGCTTTATAAGTGGTTGATCCATGACCTTTAATATATGCTTGGTTTTTGCCAGTGAGATTTCTTCTTTTATAACTTTCACACTTCTATTTATGACTTTTTCTTTTTCCTTAAAAAGTTTTTTTAACATTCTTGTAAGTCCAGTTTAGATGTCATGAACTTTTTTAACTTTTGTTGGTCTGTGAAACCTTTTATTTCTCAAATCTGAATAACCTTGCCAGTGGAGAATTCTTGGTTTAGGCTTTTCCTTTTCAGCATTTTGAGTATACCATGCCAATTCTTTCTGACCTATAAAGTTTCTGCTGAAAATTCAGCTGACAGTTTTATGGGGCTTCTCCTGTATATAACTAGTTAATTTTCTCTTTCAGCTTTTAAGATTCTCTGTATTTAATTTTTGCCATTTTAGTTAGTATGTGTCTTGTTGTGGACCACTTTGCATTCATCTTGTTTGGAGTTTTCTGTGCTTCTTAGACCCAGATGTCTGTTTGCCTCCCCAAGTCAGTATAGTTTTCTGCTATTATTTATTCAAGTAAGTGTTTTTGCTTTTTCTATTTTCTTCTTCTGGGATTCTTGCAATGCAAATATTAGTAAACTTGATGTTGTCCAGAATTTTCTTATTCTCATTTTTAAAAATTCTTCTGCTTCTATGATTTCCACTACCCCATCTTCCAGATCACTGATCCCTTCTTCTACATCACCTAATTTTCTGTTGATTCCTTCTAGTGTATTTTTAAGTTTTAGTTATCATACACTTCAGTTCTGATTGATTTTTTTATATGTTCCATTTATTTTTTGAAATTTGACTGTGCTCATCCTTTCTTCTCCAGAGCTTGGTGAGCATCTCTTTCACCATTACTTTGAACTTCTTATCAGGTAGATTGTTTACCTCCATTTCATTTTGATCTTTTTCTGAGATTTTGTCTTGTTCTTTCATTTGAAACATGTATTAAAGTAACTGAATTCATTATATAAACCTTCATACAAAAAAAATCTGTAAACTCAGATGGCATTAGTAGTGAATAATGACACTTAAAAATATAACATAATCATATTGTTGCAGCCACTATTGAAAACAATATGCAGTTCCTCAAAAAATTAAAGATAGAAATGCCATAACACCCAGAAATTAACTTCTGGTTATTTATCCAAAAAAAAATGAAAACTTTTATTCCAAAGATATAAGCACCTGTATGTTTATTGTGGCATCATTTACAATAGCCTAAATATGGAGGCAGCATAGATGTCTATAATAGATGAATAAAGAAAATGTTATATATATATATATATATATAATTATATTATATATAATATGCTATATGTATTATATATATGTAAAGATTATATACATACAATCTTTAAATATATATAATCTTTACATATATATGTAATCTTTATATATATATATAATCTTTACATATATATATGTAATCTTTATATATATATATATAATCTTTACATATATATATAACCTTTACATATATATATATATAAAACCTTTACATATATATATATAAAACCTTTACATATATATATATATATATATATATATATATATATATATATAAAATCTTGCCATTTACAACAACATCAATACACCTAGAGGATATTATGCTAAGTGAAATAGGTCAGAGTAAGACAAACACACCATACATTTTACTTAGATGTGGAATCTAAAATAAAACAGTTGTACAATCAAAAAGAAATCAGAAATGCACAGAACAAGCTGGTGGTTGCTTGGTGGGGGTGGATAGGACAAAATAGGTAAAGAAGATTAAGGGGTACAAAAATTCCAGTTACAAAATAAATAAGTCACAGGGATGAAAAGTACAGCATAGAGAATATAGTCAATAATGTTGTAATAACTTTGTATGGTGACAGAGAGTAACTACACTTATCATCGTGAGCATTGAGTAATATACAGAATTGTCAAATCACTATATCAAACACCTGAAACTAATATATGTCAACTATACTTCAATTAAATACTTATATATATTACATGTATATTATATTTATATATAATATAGATATGTATATGTAGTGTACATATGTACATTTTATATGTAATATAAATTTATATGTAATATAAATATATGTAACATGTAATAATATGCATGTGATAATATATATGTAATAATAATATATATAATAATATATATAGTAATCTAAAATACATATGTATATGTAATATAATATGTATGTAAAACATGTAATATATTACGTATACATATGTATACGTAATATATATGTATATGTAATATACATATGCATATTATATATGTGATATAAATTTATATGTAATATAAATATAATACATATGTAATATATGTGATAATATATATGGAATGATATGTGGAATAATAATATATAATAATATGTAATAATATATGTAATATATATATTAGAGCAGTACTCTTGCACAAAGAAAGTTGACGATTTACCTATATGGATATAAAATCTTTCAGGCGCTAGGAAAGAGATATGCTTCCCAATATAGCCTTGCTAACAAAACATAGCTATCAATGAAAACTCAGTCTAATCTCTTTGTGAATGGGTGAAGAAAAAATTCTTATATACACTATTATATCTCACAAGACAGATTTTTGCTGTTATGTTTTCCTTGTACTTCATATAAAAATAGTGAATAGTCATTGTGAATATTCATTTCTATGGCTGATGTGTTAATTAGGAATATATTACTAAATTTAAAACTATATAAGGATCTTCAGATTTTTGGTTACTGACTTCTATTTTAAGTAAACTATAGTTAGAGAATTTTCTGTGAAGCTGGAAATGGCACATTTCTATGTAAATGTGACTAGTTTAGTATAATATATGCACTGATTTTTTTAAAAAGAACAATACAGAATTATCCTTGTGGTTTTATTTCAGAAGTGTAAGATGACTTTAATATTTTAAAGAATAATTTAATTACTTTATAAGTATTATACAGAGAAAACATCATTCCAATAGATGGAAAAATAATATAAATGTAACCGATTATAAAATCTGTTAGAAAAAAAGGAATATTATGGAATTGCTTTAACATGAGAAAAGTGTGATTTAAACAAACAAAGAAACCTTAAAACAAACCTCATACTTGAAGATAAAATATTGAAATATTAACCCCTAACATAAGGAATACTGCATATAGAACATTTACTGTATCTTCTATTCAACATTGGAAATAAAACCCTAGCCTGTGAAAATAAGTCAAGAAAAAAATACATAATTACACCTGGAAAGAAGAAATAAAACTGTGATTATTTACAGCTGAAATAGCTTATGTATATAAAACATCCAGAAGACCATTTATTTGAAATGGTAGAATTAATACATAAAATCAGTAAAGTCATTCTATATAATACCAACATGTAAACTTCAATTGTATTTCTATTTACAATAGCAAAAGCTTCTAAAAATTTAAAAATAAGGATGCCATTTACAGAAGCATAACTGAAATACTCATATTTCTGTAAGACTTCAGTAGAGAAACATACAAACTATAATAGGAAGAAATTAAAGAAAACCTATTTAATGGAAGGATCCAACACGATACAAATCAGAAGGGGCAATATTGTAAAAATGACTAATCTTTACAGATTAAAGATTAAATGCAAACACAATTTCAGGAGTTTATTTTTAACAGCTTTATTGAGGTTTCATTTACACAGCATAACATTCATCCATTTGAAGTGATTAATCAATGAATTTTAATATATTCACACGGCTTGCAAACATCAGCACTATCCAACTCTAGAAAATTTCATCACCCCAGAAGGAAACACTGTACAACACAGTTCTTTCCTATCCTACCTCCCCTTAGCCCTTGGAAATCACTAATCCTACCAGAGAAAGGTAGGACCAGGGAAAGACATCCCATGATAAAAATACCAGACCCAGGAAACCTTTGTATTCTTGGGGGCATAAGACTCACATCCTCACTCCCAAGAGACATCAGTAGAATGTATTTTAAAATGTTATATTCACACAGTTTAGAAGAGTTAACACACTATAGATAAATGGGATAATATTGGTGAATTCCAAGAAATAGCATATGGGAATGAAAAGAGGAACAAAAATGCATACTGCATGACTCCATGTATATGAAGTTCAAAACCAAACCAAGAGACAAAAAGTCAGGACAGTGGTTGAAAAGGAAGGAGGAGGAGGAATGATAAGAGAATACAAAGAAGCAGGAGCAGGACTGCTGGAGAGGGGAAGTCCTGTTCATGATCTGATTCATAATTACATGCTTCAATTCACTTTTGCATCAGTCTGCGTAATCATGTTTAGTTTCTTTGATGTCTGGTCAATTAAATAGCAAAGTTTATTTTAGACAAAAAGAAAAATTACAGAAGCATGGTTTTCTATAAAAAGGAAGAACTGGAAATTATCAAACATGCATCAATAGTAAAAAATATATAAATAAAATATTATGAAGTCAAATAATGGAATATTAATAGGCTTTTAAATAATAAACTACAAATATACACCAAAAATATAATATTGACTGAAACAAGTTTTTAACAAAATGCTGGAAACATTTGAAATCTTACCATTATCTCTTCATCATCGATGTAGAGCAGGTTAGAGCTCTTAGAAGCACAGGCCTTCAACCTCTCATTCCATGTGTGTTGTGTTTTTTTCTTCAAAATTAAAGTAATAAAAATTGTTGGGACATGTTAACCACTCCTTTGGACAATAACTACAATGATACACTGAGGAAAGATTATAAATTATTATCCAAAACAGTTTGAATTTTTGAAATGAAAATTAATTTACCTATTTGTAATAGTTATAAACATTACATGTACATAACATAGCTATGCACACTCATAAGCTGGTAATATACAACAAAACACATTCACACACACTCACAGAGAAGGGTTAGTCTCTTATCCCCTACTTTATGTGTCCATATAAAGGAAACAAACAAAAATACCTATCTATTCTTGTCCTGAAAGTCATTGAACAAAACCACATTTTTAGAATAGTAAATTTTTTGCCACTTATAATGGGAAGGAAGAAATTTGAGCCAATTGGCAACAATGGATATAATAATTTTAAATGAATATTTCTTCACATTGTTAGTGAAAAGGAAATAGTTTTCTCTAATCAGTATTTATGAACATGGATTGCCTAATTTTATAATTTACATTCCCTCAAAAAATATTTATCATTTTGTCTACCCCAAGATGAACACAAAATATAAACTTTACTAATATCAGAACTTTGAAAATCATTGTATATGTTTATAGATCCTTGTTACCAGGGAAGAATTATTCAGCTCTGGTATTACAGTACCTAAAAAAATTAAAATAATCCTCATAAAAATTAATACTGATCTAAATAGGTCTTAATAATTTTAGTTTCCTAATTTGATATTTGATTATTGTTTTAGATTAGAATGATCTGAAATAAAATAGATATTTCAAAGAAAAATTAATAAAGAAATGAAGATGTGGAAGGAAAATATTTCAAAAGCCCAAAGGACCAAACTTCACCATCCCTTACAATATAATTTTTAGCCAATCTCAGAAATTAATTTGTATTTTTCACAAAGGTTTTTCAGTCCCCTAAAGCATGTCTTTGAGTCATTATATATATATGTATATATATATATACATATATATATACATATATATATAATATATAATATTCTCATATATATGATTTTCTCGATGGTCATTCTGTTATTATACCTAGGAAAAATTCAGAATAATTTTAGTGCAAAAAAATACATTAAAATGTAAGTTCTCTTGTGTAATATTGTGAAATATTTAGAGGCACTGACAATCATTAAAGTGAAAAGTTCCTTTATCATCTTTCAAAAATTACTTACAGGGAATAACAGCTATCAGTTACCCACAGTGGCTATCAAGATAAGGCGGATGATTCCTAGGATCCCAGCCTTGAGCTTCTTCAGAGATGATGGTAAATCTGCAGGAAGAAAAATCAAACACTGAGAAAAGATGGATGAACACAATTGTTTAGAAAAAGAACCCATATGCAAAAGATATCATATATATAAACTTGGACTCCAAACTCATATCCACCATTGTAATCTTCTCTTAAAATATGCCATTGCATAATGCTCCATGAGATGTTGGTAAAGATGAGGAAGTATAACAACGCCTGAACAAAGTTAGTCCTCAGATTTCAATCAGAATACCGTATTCCAACTTTAAGCTCTGATCCTCCCAAATGAAAAATATGTGAACTTATTCTCTATGCTTACCCCATAACTTGGCACCCCAACTGCACATGCTAGAATAGTTATACACTTGTGTCTATTAAATGGTTTACCTTTGCAGTGTTAGTTCTTATCATTCCCTTGAAGATCCTGAGAAGCATTTTGAAGGTTTAGTTCTGCATAGGTTATTTCCTGCTCAGTTACCAAAATGGAAGTTTTAGTGCCCTTAGGTTTTATTTGCTGCCTCTTTGAGTATTTAGCCACATTCAATTCTGCATAAGTTACTCTTTGGTTATTCATCTCTACAGCTAAGCAAAGTCAGGGACTGTGGTCCAAGATAAGAGTACTTGACAATAAATGGTACATCTAATGCAGAGATACCTAGTTCTATAAAACTGGGGGTGGGGGTGGGGGTGGCAGGTGAGAATTAGTGTTCATTTTGAAACTGAAAAATCTAAAGATCTAGTTCTAAATTTCTTAAAGAAATAGACGTTTCCTCATTCATCCCACTAAATATAGCTAGAACTCCTGGGCATTATATATAATAAGACAACATGAGAAGATTTAGAAAGGTAATGAGAAAGCTGGCAGATCCCAGCCCTCAAGACCTGAGGAATGACACGGCGGTGAGCTCCCTGGAATTTCTCTTCACCTCACATATCCCTTAAAGAAGAAAAAATACATTTATGATGCTGTAAAAAAAATGTGTGTAAGTGGACATATCTAGTTCAAACCCATGTTTTCCAAGGGCCAACTGTACAAGTAATTGGAATAATCCAGATAATATAATTTAATAATTCAATCAATGGGCTCTCATCAAAAAGATTTTGGATGGGGCGCCTGGGTGGCGCAGTCGGTTAGGCGTCCGACTTCAGCCAGGTCACGATCTCGCGGTCCGTGAGTTCGAGCCCCGCGTCAGGCTCTGGGCTGATGGCTCGGAGCCTGGAGCCTGTTTCCGATTCTGTGTCTCCCTCTCTCTCTGCCCCTCCCCGTTCATGCTCTGTCTCTCTCTGTCCCAAAAATAAAAAAACGTTGAAAAAAAAAAAAAAAAAAAGATTTTGGAATTAATTCTGGCCTTGAAACATATAATGTGTGACCTTTGAAAAGTTACTTAGTATCTAGGATCTTAGTTTACTAATCTAAAATGGTAATAAGAACGTGTAAAATATAATGCTTGTAACACTTAGCACTCAACTGGAATTGATTGCTAAACAATTGTGTTCATCCATCTTTTCTCAGTGTTTGATTTTTCTTCCTGCAGATTTGATAAGCTCTCAATAAATATTAGCTATTTTAATTATTAGTTACAAGTCCATGTTATTATTTCAGATTCATATCAAATCCTATAAAATAATTTATTAAGTAGAATCTCTTTAACCAGGATGGTACACTTTGTTTGCAATGTTTGTTCATTTTTTTAAGTTCTTTGTCTATTATTAAGCTTAAATTAGCATTTTACAGAAGCAACGCATCCTGATTTTTACTAAAAAATCAAGGTGCTTTTATTCAATCCACATAAGTGTATAAGGAATTAAGTTTGGCCTTTATCGTGCAGCAAACTTCTTTGCAAGAATTTATTTATAACGGCTGAACGAGATATAATTCAACATATTAGTATGTAAAAAACACCTTGTACTGATTATAAAATCCAAAATTAAGTGCTCCTTGTCATGAAGTTTGTGGGTTTCACTTTAAATTATATTGATTTACAAACCCAAATATGAGTGTGTATATGTACTCAGCTAATTTTCTACAGGCAATAACTTGAATATTTAAGAAATATTTTTATGCTTTACAGATATTTTTATGCTGAATTATTGAAAGAAAAACACCAATATTCTCCATAATTTGATTATATATTAGTTGTGCCTCCAGTGCACCCCATCTAGCATTTGTAATCTCCCCCTGAATGAGGTGGCTAATAGAAAAGAAGATAATGACCATCCCTTCTGTTGGCCAGAAAGCCGTGGATCCTTTTGGGGGAAGGCCAGGTTACTCTCATAGAGGCCTGCTATAGCGGGGTTATAAAAGGAGAAACTTGACAACCCAAATCCAGGACAAGAATACATATTTTCTGTGACCTTTACAGATTGCCCTGGAAAATCCCAGTGTGAAGCAAGCATGGAAAAAAAATAGATTTCCCATCAATGCGTCAATTAAGGTTTGAATAGGAAATTCTCACATCTGGGCTATTTGAAGTCCGTTTATCTTGTCACACACTTTCAGAATGCAGGACACTTGGGGCTCTGATTGAAAGGGCAAATGGACCTCTAAGTGAGTCATTCAGATTCTCCATTATAAATGCGTCTGAAAAAATATCTTCATTAACGTACAGGATTTGGAAGGATGGTGGGGTTGTTTCTATCTCAGTCACAAACCTTGCAAGCTTAGAGTTTATCTCAAGTTTAGCTTTCAGAACTAGGTTGCTGAAACTTGGCATTGCATATATCTTTTTCTCATATCCACATTATTGCATTTCTATCATCACAGAAAATTTTCTAAAAATCATAGTCTTATCATCAACAGGTATTTAATGATATTTGTTACTACTTATTCTGAGGAGTTATTACATTCCCACCCATATTATACCTAGCACAAAATCAAACGTTCCCCACATAACATCTCTAGTCCTCCATCCCAGTTCTTGCATTCAGTTTTATTCTTTTTAAATAAATAATTTAATCTGCAGATTTCCTCTGGTAAAAATAAATGTCCCTTGGCAAGATTTAAGATAAATAATATTAAACTACATCACCATGCCAGAGGTTGAAATATCAAATATAACTAGTCATTATATCATTCATTAATTCATCACCCAATTATGACTAACAACTTATAATTTATACCAAACGTTTCCTCCAGACCTATGAGAGGTACAAGAAGTAAAAGTACGAGACTTAATCAAATGTGTGTTGTTTGATATGCATTAATTGATTCACTAAACATAATTATGAAGATTTTATAAGGTACCCAGATTTCTGTTATACAATGAAGAGAGACAATCACTGGAATACAGTGGTTTGACATGAGGAAAAAAATGGAAATAATTACAATAGTGTAAGAGCAATGACAGGGATGTGCAACTTGAAAGAGAACCACAAAATCAAATTCTGGTGTGGGTTGACCTAGGGAGGAGGTTAAGAACAATTTGATTTTGAGAGAGCGTATCTGATTTGAGTCCTAAAGAAGTATTACGCGTTAATGACATAACTTAGGGGAAAAGCAGACCAGAGAAAACCACATGAAATCACAAATAAACAATTATGGTCCTCATGGCAGCATTCAATGTTAGGAGGGCAGTGAGAGGAAATGAAGAGAGAATGAGAGAGAGCAGGGATAAAGAACAACCCTGTATCTCTTTAAGCAGCTTTGTTATGATCCATAGGCAATGGAAGCTTATTGGGTTAAATATATCACCTGATATTGACTGATTTAGAGTTTTAAATATGCAACTGCCTGTTATAGAGAAAGGAAACCGACCTTTAAGAAATGCTAGGAAGAGGGGCGCCTGGGTGGCTCAGTCGGTTAAGCGGCCGACTTCCGCTCAGGTCATGATCTCGTGGTCCGTGAGTTCGAGCCCGGCGTCGGGCTCTGTGCTGACAGCTCAGAGCCTGGAGGCTGTTTCGGATTCTGTGTCTCCCTCTCTCTCTGACCCTCCCCCGTTCATGCTCTGTCTCTCTCTGTCTCAAAAATAAATAAACGTTAAAAAAAAAAAAAAAAAGAAATGCTAGGAAGATGTGAGAGTTACAAGGCACCAGAGGCAATTCAAGAGATGCATGATAAGAGTTTTAATAAGAGACATCATGATGGGAATATAAAACATACCAAATAATAATTATAATTAATAATATTTATAAAAATAGATTTTGGAGTGATGCAGTACAGGGTTTAATAAATGACTGAACTTTAGGAGGTGACAAGGAAAGAGGATAGGGAAAATCAAGAAACATACAAGCATTTCTTGGGAACTGATTTAGTAATGGAGGTAGAGATTACTTAACATTTGCACATGTTTAACATGAGGTGCCCATCCCCAGAGTTTGGGAATTCATCCTACAAAAACCTGGAGTCTTAAAACGGTAAAGGACAGCTTTCAAATGACTAGTGTGGACCCACACTGTTGTCTAGAAAACAAATTGTCTGAGTCCCTGACAAAGATGTTGAATCGAGCCTTCTTGACTCCAGCCTGGGATCTATCTGTTCAGAAGGCCTGCTTTTAAAGAAACAAGACAAACCTATATGGCTTCCTGTTTGCTAAGTCTGACTTAGACCAGATACAAAGGTTCTAAGTTAGCAATCTTTTGCTAAATACATCAGTATAAATTAAATTAACTAACACATCAATTTTCACATTATTTTCACGTAAGCCCCATTTTAAACCTTGCTAAGATCTCTGCAGTATTTCCTGAAGAAAAATGACAAACAGAAAATTCCACAAAAGGTCTTTGAAATCTGACCATTCAGATGAGTAAGTATATATATAGTTAGGTCTATAAGTCTAAGTTCTGTAACAAAATGTATTTCAATAATTACATTTTTTTCTTTTTCAAATAAGCATTAGCAAATAAATTTCCCAATAAGACTAGATTTAATTGAAATATCAATAGATCTCCAACTGAATTATAATTCATGAGTTAAACTTCCCACTTTACTAGGTCCTAGTACAATCATTTAAAGGTAAGCAAAAATTTACCTTTCATTATGAGAGTATAGGGTGCTTTGCAATTTTTTTCTGGATTTATAATGGCACATACCATTCCATTAGGCTTCATCTTTTATTATTAGTTCTTTAAAACCGCAAAGACTTTTCCCAAATTCCCCAAGTTTACACACACCAAAGAATTGAAATGCCAATTTATATAATCTTGAGTCAGGATTTTTCTAGAATTTAGCAAGATTTGAAACTACATCTTCAAGAAAACGTTGCCTGTGAGAGCTTTTAGGAATTTAGTCTTGTATTTCCTTTTCCTTTCTCAGCGAATCTGTAGTTGATCTTGTATCTGGTATGCCAAAGATGCTCACTTCTGTTAGACTAAAGGGTTTTGATAAACCCATTTTCCAAAAATGAAAAGAACTAAAACAAAGAACTAAAAAACAAGAACTAAAAAACAAAAAACTAAACATTAAACACATCATTTAAATACAAAAACTTAGTAAATAGCGTTTTTATAGATTAATCCCCCACAAATCTTACCTTTATGTAGCAAATTTCAAATTGTAAGACATACTTCTCTGGTTCTATAATGCAAAAGCTAATTAGCAATACAAATTACTTTTGGAACATATCACTTTCAACCAGGAAAAAAAAGAAAAAGAAAAAGAAATTAGTCTTTTTAATACTGGTTTAATACTACCAAAACCAGTATGAAAACATATAAAATTTTATACATACAGGAAAACCCACAACATGTGCACACATAGATCTCATATGTTTAATTAAATGGTATTTATTTATTTATTTATTCTCAAGTTGGCTAATATACAGTGTGGTCTTGGCTTCAGGAGTAGGACCCAGTGATTCATCTCTCACATGTAACACTTGGTGCTCATCCCAAAAAGTGCCCTCCTTAATGCCTGTCACCCACGTAACCCACCCCTCCACCCCCATCAACCCTCAGTGTGCTCTCCGCACTTAAGAGTCTCTTATGGTTTGCTTTCCTCCCTGTTTTTATCTTATTTGTCCTTCTCTTCCCCTATGTTCATCTATTAAGTTTCTCAAATTCCACATATGAGTGAAATCCTATAGTATCTTTCTTTCTCTAACTGACTTGTTTCCCTTAACATAGTACCCTCCAGTTCCATCCACATTGTTGCAAATGGCAAGATTTGATTCTTTTTCATTGCTGAGTAATATTCCATTTTGTGTGTGTGTGTGTGTGTGTGTGTGTGTGTGTGTGTATACCACATCTTAATCCATTCATCAGTCGATGGACATTTTGACTCTTTCTATAATTTGCCTACTGCTATACACATTTCATGTGCTCCTTTGAATCAGCATTTTTGTATCCTTTGGATAAATTCCTAGTAGTGAAGTTGCTGGATCATAGGGTAGTTCTAGTTGTAATTTTTTGAGGAACTGCACACTGTTTTCCAGAGTGGTTGCACCAGTTTGCATTCCTACCAACAATGCAATAGGATTCCCCTTTCTCCACATCCTCACCAACATCTGTTGTTTCCTGAGTTGTTAATTTTTGGCCATCTGACTGGTGTCATTAATTTTTTTTTTAAGAAAACAACATTCCTCAGAGAAATAAGATATTCAATGTTTTCAACAGATTTGTAAAGTCACCTTTAGTCACTGGCTCACACAGTATATTTAAATTTCTTTCTGGAAAATCCAGTTTGTGATTCCAAATTTCATATTTATTTTATTGTCCTTATAAATGAAATCAATGATAAAACATTAATTCATGGATTTAACATTATGTTTAATAAGTGATTGAATTTTGACACAAGCCCTATCGACACAATCCCTAAACTTCCTGATCCCCTCCACATATGTATGCATGGCCAAATTTTGTATGCTCATAAAAATGGAAGGTTAGCCTTCTTCTTTTATAATATATTTGTGAACATCTTTAGTTCCATCCCATTTTCTCTGCTAGTGTCTTCTCAAGTTGGCTAATATACAGTGTGGTCTTGGCTTCAGGAGTAGGACCCAGTGATTCATCTCTCACATGTAACACTTGGTGCTCATCCCAAAAAGTGCCCTCCTTAATGCCTGTCACCCACGTAACCCACCCCTCCACCCCCATCAACCCTCAGTGTGCTCTCCGCACTTAAGAGTCTCTTATGGTTTGCTTTCCTCCCTGTTTTTATCTTATTTGTCCTTCTCTTCCCCTATGTTCATCTATTAAGTTTCATGTAAGTTTAAGTTTAAGTTTCAAGTCTTATGGACTCCATTGCCCTGAAACTTCCTCATTTCGCTCTTTGTAGGATTTCTGTTGTCAAGAAATATATTTACAGAAACAGCTTCACTTCGGACCTTTCCATTACGCAATCCACGCATCATTCAGGCCATTATTTCAACTGCATAGTCAGTAAACAGCCCCTTTGACAATGGTGACCTCCCAGGCCGAGCCACACGTCCCTGAAAGCCACAGAGTTTCTACCACATCACAGCTTTGGCAGTGGTAGTGCTTGCTCTGTACCTACAGGTGTAAGCAGACATGCTGTGGCACACACCCACCAACTCACGCTCAGAGTGATTTCTCTATCTACTCTTCTGTTATACATATATTCAGCTTTTGCATACACTCGACTTTATTGGTCACATTTCACTTCTAAGTGCTTCTGAGTGCAGGAGTTACACAACCTCTTTCCAATGCCTCATATGCCCTGAGAATCCACAAGTATCTTATCCTTCTGCTGTTGTTACTTGACAGAGCCTATGAAAAACATCGAGACAGAAAACAGGGCATCTTTGAACATGCGGTGTCTTGTCTGAAATACTCTTTACTCCCTTCCATGTGGTTAAGTCTTCAATATCACAGAAAATTAGTTGCACAATACTTTTCCACAGCCTGCCTTTGTGTGACGTATGCTGCTAACATAGCCTGGACTCACCTTAACCCATATCTCATCACACTACACCATGGTGTCTATGCCTTATTTTCCCAAAGACCACAAGTGTCTTGATGAGCTATGCTTACTTATCTTTGCAACATAAGACTAACACAGTAATAAGCTGCATATACTAACTTACTAAATGTTAGTTCAGTGAATAAGTAAGTGGGTATTAAAGGTATCACAGGTATTAAAGCACAAAATAATGCTTAAGGGATAACCAAGGTAAGTATCTTTTTTTTTTTTTTTTTTTTACTTTTCTAACGGTCATAATTTTTAAAGTGAATGAAGAAAAAGAGCACCAGGTGATGTTTGGAAGTGTTATCACTATATTGTACACCTGCAACTAATATTATACTGTATGTTGACCAGCTGGAATTTAAATAAAAAAAGCTTTTAAAAAAGAGAGAAGTGTTTGTGGAAGATATAAAATACAAGCAATTAGAATCCAGTATTTTTTAAATAAACACAATGGAAAAACTTTAATGGTTAATACAGTTGGATTTCCATCTTTTCTACTTTTTTTATTTAAAAAAAAATTTAATGTTCTATTTATTTATTTATTTTTGAGACAGAGAGAGACAAAGCATGAACGGGGGAGGGTCAGAGAGAGGGAGACACAGAATCTGAAACAGGCTCCAGGCTGTGAGCGGTCAGCACAGAGCCCGACGCGGGGCTCGAACTCACAAACCGCGAGATCATGACCTGAGCTGAAGTCGGACACTTAACCGACTGAGCCACCCAGGGGCCCCCATCTTTTCTACTTTTACCGGCAGCCCTCCTCAACACTAGACTCAACCATCTGCAATTCAAACTAAAAACTGCTCGTTTTAAATTACAGTCACATCAGTGAATCCAGTTAACAGGTATGAAAACGGTAATTATTTTTTTATTTAATTATTTTCTTTGTCTTTTGGAAATCTTTGATTGTTCTTTTGGCATCAATGTTACAAAAAACCCAATAAAATTCAATCATCGCACTTCTATACTCGGTTATATTTGGAAATTTCTTCTTCTAAGAAATAATTTTCTTTTTTTTTTTTTTTTTTTAATTTTTTTTAACGTTTATTTATTTTTGAGACAGAGAGAGACAGAGCATGAACAGGGGAGGGGCAGAGGGAGAGGGAGACACAGAATCCGAAACAGGCTCCAGGCTCTGAGCTGTCAGCCCAGAGCCTGACGCTGGGCTCGAACTCACAGACGGCGAGATCATGACCTGAGCCGAAGTCGGCCGCCCAACCGACCAAGCCACCCAGGCGCCCCTAAGAAATAATTTTCTTATGACAGCAAGTATAGGTCTACACGCCTATTATCTTTCGCAGGGGGTAAGTTGCAATTAAACTGAATTTTGTTAAAAGCATAGATAGAGAGTCACAGCCATCTAAGAAAAAAACTAAAAATTGCTTAGTTGCCAAAGCAAAAGAAACAGAACACCTATCAGCTGTAACTTTATTGAAAATTCTTTCAGGAATCAAAACTACAATTAGTTCCTCAAACTTCAGAGCCACGTTCTTACTTCTTACTTTTATTTTCTAAGTTGATGTAATCTTCACCATCTGATTTGGGACTTTTTCTATTTTATCGGTCCGTTTTTCCTGAAGTCAATTTTTCTGAAGTCTATGATCATCAGAGGTAGTACTTCTGTTAACATTTTATAAAGGGCTCAGCCAGCATCAATTACGTGACAAAGTATCCAGATGTAAGGGATACTGTGAAAATACACATAAAAAGAAGAAACTAGGTAGAGTTTAATGGTCAGAAGAACGCAAATGTGTCCTTTGATATGATAGATGTAAATAAAAACTGGGAAGTGAAAATTTATTGAGGTTAGAAGTTATCCAACATTGTATGTTTTCCGAAAAACTTTGCATGCAGATAAAAAGTCAGTGTAATAAATATTTATTTGGGGACACTGATACTGAAAGAGAATAAAATAAAGGATGCTATGAGGAAGAAGCTTGTAGCGATAAACTCTGTTATTTATATGATAAAATTCCCTATAATTATACATGAATAACAATGGGAAAAGGGAGAATTGTGGCACTTTTTTCTATGTTAGTTTGCTCCTAAAGTTGTGAATTTTTTATTCAATTGTGTAATTTTTGTTTGTTAGGGTGTTTAAATCAGGTTAGAGTGTTGTATTACAGTTTTCTTATGTTTCATGTTTGGTTTTTGTGGGAGAATTTTCATCAGCTTAAATGTTTGAATTCTCATTTTCTATGTTCTTCCTGTAATATCTGAAAATACGTGACACACACTTTTTAAAGAGTGGAGTGGTAGTTGGTTGATTTTTTGGGTTCCTAGGTCAAGAGTGGCCTCTTCTGTCAAGAGAATGCAATGCAGCACCTTCAGTGAGTGGATTTGGGAGACAGAAAAGGGTTTTTGTGGGGTTTTTTTTTAATGTTTCTTTTTGAGAGAGAGAGAAAAAGAGAGCACAAGCAGGGGAGGGACAGAGAGTGAGAGAATCTGAAGCAGGCTCTATGCTGATAGCTCAGTCTGACAGAGGGCTCGAACCCATGGACTGCGAGATCATGACCTGAGCCAAAGTCAGATGCTAAACCAACTGAGCCACCCAGGTGCCCCTGTTTTGTTTTTTAAATGTCATTTTTTCTAACATATTATAACACCCTCCCTGCTTCACGTGCATTTATCTGCTTCTTTTTTGAATCAGCTAACTAGGGTTACAAAATGCATTTTTATTACCAACAACCATTGACGACTTCTCTCTACCCAAACAAGCATGAACTCACTGGTTTTATGTTCAACTTCAGTTAATTTTCTAGAATGGAATCTAGGAGGAGGTAAAGAATCCCTTTTACTTATACATCTGGTGGAATCACGTCTCATCTGAATTCAAATACAGATTGAAACAGGTATTATTTCTCCATTGTTGCAAAAGTAAGAGAAAACATCTAAAAATTTGGTCCCTGTCCAGCATTTATTTCAGTGACAGAATAACAAAAACACTTGCCAATATTACCAAGCAGAGGGTTTTAAAGTTACGCATTAATCTCTTTTTCTTTTATTACTTCTTCTTGACCAGAAAGTGTCATTCTAGCATTATGTATCCTATCCAGTTTTTAGTCCTCCATTGTTTCTCTATATCCATTGTTATATAGTTCTTTTAAATGTTTAAAGAAAGATTAAAAACTACACTCTTGTGAGATTCTTATCAAGATTCTTATCATTGTTAGAATATCATTTTATGCCACTGTCTGTCCCTTCACAATATTTCCCCGGCGCCTCAGAAAGTATATACAGTCGTCACCCCCCCACCAAGCCCCATCTGTGGTTTCAGTTGTCCAAGGTCAACTGCAGTCTGGAAGCAGATGATCCTCCATCTGACATTGTCAAAGTAGCCTAACACTAAGTCACAGTGCCTACCTCAATCACCTCACTTCATCTCGTCACATAGGCATTTTCCCATCTCACATCAGCACAAGAATGAGGGGCTCCTGGGTGGCTCAGTTGCTTAGGTGTCCAACTCTTGATTTCAGCTCAGGTCATGATCTCAAGGTCATGAGATCTAGCCCTGCATCAGATTCTATGTTGAGCATGGAGTCTGCTTGGGATTCTCTCTCTCCCTCTCTCTCTGCCCTCCCATACTCGTGCTTTCTCTATCTCAAAATAAGTAAAAACAACAAAAAAACAAACGTAAACACACACACAAACAAAAGAAAGAAGGATGAGTACCCTACAAGATATTTTGAGAGAGACCACATTCACATAACTTTTATTATAGTATATTATTATAATTTTTCCATTTTATTATTAGTTATTGTAATTAATCTCTTACTGTGTCTAACTTATAAATTGAACTTAATTAGTGGTAGTATATATAGAGAACTCAGTATATATAAGATTTTGTACTTATCTCCCACAGATAAGGGTGAATTGTACATGACTTTGAGATTTTCATTATTTTTTATGTATGTACAAGACATATTTAGATGTAAAGAGTATTAACTCATGTCTATCATGTTGCTTATAAGTATATTTTTCAGTTTATCTTTGTCTTCCTTTTTTAAAACTTAATTTTTGTCAGAGTTTAATTATAAACCATCACAAATTTCCTGAAAAGATTTTGCTTTAAAAAGTCTTTCACATTTTTTTGCTTTAAAAAAAAAGTCTTTTTTTTTTGCTTTAAAAAGTCCTTTATATTCTGATTCTGTTACTGCATTTTCATTGTTTTTTTTTCAGTTTATATTTCTCATTTTATTTTCCTTTTTGGGTATATTTTGGTATATAGTGTGAAGGGAATATGTAATTCTATAATTTTCCAAATTGTACAATTATTATAAAACAAACTGTCTTTTCTTAGGTTATTTGAAATGTCACTTGAAAAAGAGAGGGAAACAAACCACAAGACACTCTTAACGATGAATAACAAACTGAGGGTCGATGGAGGAAGATGGTAGGAGATGGGCTAGATGGGTGATGGGTATTAAGGAGGGCACCTGTTGGGATGAACACTGGGTGTTGTATGTAAATGATGAATCAACTGAATTCTACTCCTGAAACCAATATTGCACTGTAAGTTAACTAAAATTTAAATTAAAAAGGAAAAAAAGAAAAAGAAAGAAAAGAAAAAAGGAAATGTCATTTGAATGAGAACGACTATTCATATTTTTATAAGTTTGTGTGTTATTTTAAAATATGACAGTAAAAGCTTAACTCAGTAAAATTTTCACTTATTATTATTCATAAAAAGTTTTCTTACTTATTTCACTTTCATCCAGAGAGACTCTACACCAAACTCCTAACTAGTTTATATTAAATGAATATTTAAGGAATGAAAGCCAAGTGCTGGGATTTGTCTACATAAAACCCTTATCTTTTCCTTAAGTTTTTGGTAACATGATGAAAGAGTCTAGTAAAATTTCTCTAACAACATAATTAAGATGGGCTCACTGAATCAGCAAGAGACTACATGAGGATATAAAATAACACTTTTCAATGCATTTTTTTCATGTTTCCTCACATTCTGCTATGGCTGTACATAATCAATTATCAGAAGACTTCCTGAGTGATAAGAAATATTTCAATCACTTTGATGCAGTGCATTACCTATTAAGAGTTAGGTAAGTATTCTCAGCCCTCATTAAACTAAAACTTATGAAAACTGCTTCATAGCCCCACTCGAGTCTTAATCCATCAATAACTACAACACTGGCTCTCTAGCTTTGATTTTGGCTCCCTATTTATCTCCCTTTCTTAATTGAAAGCTCACATAGGATTAAAAAAAAAAGTTTCTTACATATTAAACATTCACTTTTAGTGGGATGATTTTAATTAGTCAATCTGTTCTATCTCCAGAACCATAAGTTCTAGGATTTTTTATCCATTAGCACAGAACATGAATGTTCTAGGGCTTAGAAAAATAAAATAAAAATGATAAAAGAAAGGCAAAGAGTTTAGCATCATTGAGACATCTTCAATTTGTTCAAAACAAAGAGGAAATTAAATATAGTGTTATGCTTACATTACAGTAAGTATTAGATGTAAGGAATATAGTGGGGGAAAGCATAATAATGTAAGAGATAATAAATTTAATTTTAACCACCTTTACTCAGCTTTTAATGCCAGACATGTTCCTAGCTCTTAGATGATGCTAATGGTGGATACATGATAGATGATAGATAAGTAGATACAAAGACGATAGATGATAGATAGATAGATAGATAGTAAACTATAGGTGAGAGAGAGAGAGAGAGAGAGAGATAATAGATTGAATGGTATGGGTTTTCCTTGGCAAATGATACACCAAAATATTGAGAATTTTACTGTTCCACAAAGCCCACCACTACCATTTTAGCTTCAATTTCACATTGAGATTGGCCATTTTTAAAGAATCTTATATGTCCATAAAAGTATTTTTTATTTTAAGTGTGTGTCTAGTCCCCACAGCACTAGGCTTTTTTGCATTCCCTTCTTCCTTACTGAGAGCCCTCAATCAATGTTTTTGAGGAAGTAACTGAGAAGATCCCTGAAGTGTTGTTACTTGTTTAATGACAATCAGCTAGTTCAGTATGATAGCCTCAGTTCCCAGACATCTTCCATATTTCCTTGTAAAACAAAGGTAAACAAAATGGAGCCTGAGAGGATCTACTCATTGACTTGGGTCTTCTTTTTGAAGTTACAATTTTCTAGTTTCCATGAGTTTACCTTCCACATAACCAACGTATAGAGAAGAGCAACCTTATTATTCACTAATATATATTCATAGATCCTTAAAAGCAGAGGCCAAATATATAACATGGGTTATAAAATTGTTCCTTGAGTTCACCTGAATATAACTGGGTTAATATAAAAAAAAATCCTTGGGCAATCTATGTCTTAATTTCATGGCATTTATGCATTATTTTTTTGGCTTTCTTTCTTTCTTTCTTTCTTTCTTTCATATACAATCAAGAACTAATTTTACTGTGTGAATTGCAGCTATGATCTTTGCTGTAAGAGAAAAATGAGAAACAGAAATGAAAGCTGTATATTTGGCTTTATCACGTAGGAGTAAATAAGACAGTTTGAATCATCTACAAGATACCATAATAGGCACTGAGTTAAACCAAGGTCTCAGACATATTCATTTAATATTTCTTCAATTAAACAAAAGCAAGCACAAGTCCAGAATTGAGGACGAATGTGACCATGCTGTTACAACTATTTCTTTCTCTAAAATTCCAAGGGAAGACAAACTACTAAGTGTTGCAAATGTTTTTCAGTTAAAATATTTAGTCAGCCATACTGACATGCAAACTATAATTTCCACCTAAAATAGCCATTTTTTGTTCACATACTTTGCAACGTCATTGATATTGTCTCCTTACCAAAGCCTTGAAGCTATTTAAGCCCTGAACTATCTCACAACAGAAAAATAAAGACACCACTGTGACCATATTGGTTTAGAAGTCTGCTGACTAGAGAGGATGTTGGGTGACCAATAAGTCAATCTACCCCAAACCCATCACCTTCTCAAGGTATTGCCCAATCAATCTCTCCTTATATTTAAACATCCTGGTGGGGGGGGGGGGGGGGGGACTTATCTAAACCTCCTTTCTCCATCTCATAAGTCACTATAACCTAACTTTTGTTCTTTTTAAAAACATTTTTTTTAGTGTAGTTGACATACAATGCTGCATTAGTGCCGGGTATTTGACAGAGTGATTCCACAACTCTATACAACATACTGTGCTCACCATAAGTGGAGCCACAAGCTCTCACCGAACGATGCTATTTCAACACCATATTCCTTATGCTGTGCCTTTCATCCCTGTAACTTACTCATTCCATAGCTGGAAGCTTGTATCTCCCACTCTCCTTACACCATTTTGCTCATCTCCCCAACTCCCTCCCCTCTGGCAACCATCAATTTGTTCTGTGTGTTTACGGCTCTGTTTCTGCTTTTTGTTTATTTATTCTTTTGTTTTGTTTTGGTGTTTGTTTTGGGGGGGGCTTTTTTTAGATTCCACGTATCAGTGAAACCGTATCTTTCACTCAGTCTGACCTACTTCACTTACAACCCATTAAAAACAAAAATGAGATCATGCCATTTGCAACAATGTGGATGGACCTAACTTTTGTTCTTTTACCGTCTCATTAAAACTGGTAAAGCCAAGATCACAAATCGTATCCCTGCGGCTAAACCTAATGGATATTCTTTAGCATTCGTCATATTTATCATTCCATCATTCTTGAAATACTGTATTCCAAAAGTTCCTAAGATATCAATTTTCCTCCTTCTTCTCTTCTACAGGACTATATAACAATACATTCTTCTGTGGCTCCATTTACCCATATGGCTCATTTCAATATTGCTGCTTCTCGGATCTTCTTCTCCAGCAGGATCCTCCTTTACTAACCTTTACTAATGAAAGGAGATTGTCAGCTATATTTTGCTGACTTTGTATTTTTGTATCATATATAAATTTGTATTATACCTGCACAACATGTCAGCAAAATAGTTATCAGTTGCACAAGCAGATAGCCGGGTGTGATCTTGACATCTCGTCACAGAGAAATGAAAGTGACATATGACGGTTATAGTGGCTTTTATTTTGGTCTCCAACTGATTGAAACGTGATTGTTTTTCACTCCATTCCAAGTGTGCAAACTATGTAAATATAGGCAAAATGATGTTTCTATGCTCACGAATTTTTCATACCCACTCTCCCACTTGTTGCTGTGTTCTATTTTCAGTAACACTGTTGCTGAATGGGTTTTTTTAATGGTTATAAGAAGAGTAGATTGTAAGTTTCTTTATCAGAACGTTTAATATATCACTGGCTGGGACTAGAGAAATGAAATGCAAAAGAGAAAATGTCTTTTGATTTACGGCTAAGTCGGTATAAGTCTCTCACAATCCCCAACATTCTTTCTTCTATCTTTTCCACAGACATTTTTGGAACAATGAAACACCTTGGTAGGCCCTAGGAAGAACTACATCATCATATGTTCTCCTAATTCCATGCTATTGGTTGTGTGTGTGTGTTTATTTACTTTCTTTCTGGTCCATTCACAGACTGAGAGGCATTAACAGCAACATGAATCTGAATTTGTAGGAGAGGACTTTCCCTTCTATTTCATTTGGGAGTATTTTTTAGAAGCTATTTTTACAGGTAAAAATAAAGTACAATTGCAGAACTAATTTTATGTGAATTTTTGTTTAAGCTACATTTGCTCTATTGTTGAGTTAAAAAGAGTTTATAAAACGGAAGGGTCTGAGCATTCTATTCTCATTAAACCAACTGGACTCTGATTTTAGAGCATGTTACCAGCTGGATATTTCAGATATACCAAATTTATTATACCTAACATTTGTCATTCTGGAATTCCAGGAACTTTTTCTTCCTTCTGTATTCCCCACTGAGTGGAGTTATCAGCCAACTAGATGTCCAGCCATATCACTGGACTTAGTCCATGATTCTAATCACCCGATTCAAATAGGAAAAAAAAAAGAACCCCTCTTTATTCCATCTCCTTTCAGTCAAAAGTTGAGTGATTACTTAGTGAGTATTCCTTTCTATGTGCTGTTTTCTCTGTTGAAAACTTCTTATGCATAAAATTGACTTCTGACCAATTCTAACTCAGTCCTTCAGATCTGAATTCTTAATGTTTATTTATTTATTTATTTATTTAATATATGAAATTTATTGTCAAATTGGTTTCCATACAACACCCAGTGCTCATCCCAAAAGATGCCCTCTCCAATGCCCATCACCTACCCTATCCTCCCTCCCACCCCCCATCAACCCTCAGTTTGTTCTCAGTTTTTAAGAGTCTCTTATGCTTTGGCTCTGAATTCTTTATTCTATCATGAATCCTGTGCTGTGCCCTGATTCCCCTTTCAGGAATGTTGATGCATGACAGCTCTGAGATTTCCACCCAGAAGAATTGCCCTCAGCTAAAGACATCTGCCTCACCGGGGATCACTACCCTTCCTACTGGATAGCTACATCCCTTGTCTGGGTGATACGAGAGAGATAAAGACCTGGCACTCACCCCCCATTGGGGATTATTCTGAAGGACCTTCCCAGCTTCATAGATTCCCATAAAGTTGGCTAAAGCTTGAACTTGGTTGTGAGTTCACTGCAGCTCATTGGATCCAATACTGTCTTTTTTTCCCACAGAGTGCTGGTCCCAAGAGCATTTTTGATACAATAACCTCTGTCTCAGACACTATTTCTCTTGGAAACTGATTTGCAACATATTCAAAAAGCAATCTGAGACTTCTGCTATATATCAAGATGTAATTCTAGAAATCCACTGGAATTGCTCTTCTGGTTCGGCCTTAAATCTGAGTTGCGTCCCTTACATATACTCCCCAAAGAACATGTTCTTTAGCTGTCACTGCAATTCTACCACAAAACTGTATAGTTTATATAAGATGTATATATATATATATATATATATATATATATGTATGTATATATATATATATATATATATATATATATATACCGTGTGTGTGTGTGTGTATATATATATATATATATATATATATAAATGCCTGTATAGTCTTCTGAATTCCAGAATATTTTGTATGAATATGGAATCGTTAATTTTTTTATTCACTATTTTCCAAGGCTTCTAGTATAATCTTACCTGCTATTAGATGAGCAGGTATGTGAGAAGATACGTATGCTAGTGTGTTTGGGAGCATGGACTCTGACATTAAGGTGTCAGAGTTCAAATTCTAGCTCTGTCACTGACAAGTTCCACGACTTTGCAAAGCTTCACTTAGCCTCTTCTTTCTTCTATGAAATATATGAAATATTGCCATCTACCTTGTTGGTTTGAGAATAGATTTGATTAACACATACAAATCACTTATAATAGCACTTGACAAAGAGTGAATTTTAAATATGTGCTTGGTATTATTTTGTTCAGGTTTTTAAAAAAATCTTTATGCTTTCTTGAGGAATATATTTGATTTGTGGCACCTTTGTTTGTGCAGGAAAAATTAGTGAATAATTGTAGGGGCATCTATGCTCTTGTCAGCCAGCATGGATCCTTCCATCTGAAAACTTCCGACCCTTCAAAATATACACTTATAGCTAAGGTGGCCATATTTTGAGGGCTTAGTCCTCCCTAGCTAGACCTTATTTATTATATTTTCTAGTAAAAATTAGATAAGAACCTCTCCTATAATAAAAGCTATAAGATGAAGGCCTGAGAGTAGTTGTTGTCAGTGTTTGCAATTATATGGAAGGAATCTATCTTCATGAAAAAAAAGGAATAAAAGGAAAGAGAAAGGCAGAGAAAAGCAGTGCAGGCAGCTGGTAGTCTTGAATTCCATAGCTCATTTTCCCTGTGGCTAAGCTCTGTCGCTACCTTTCCTATGGTTTGTTTATTCAAACTCTTCTTCAATTATACATAATAACCAAGTATATTTCCAAAAGTTTTCCCACTTTTCCAAGCCAGATTGAATTCTGTTTCTGTTACTTGTAATCAATTAAGTCAACCTGACTTGTAGAACAGACAAAAAGAAAGGAAGATCGTAAAGAAAGTGTGTAGAGAATTGGATGAAAAAGGAAGGGAATAGAACAGTGTGGAAGAGGGACACCTGGGTAGCTCAGTCAGTTAAGTGTCCAACTTTGGCTCAGGTGACAATCTCATGGCTTATAAGTTCGAGCTCCACATGGGGCTCTGTACTGACAGCTCAGAGCCTGAAGCCTGCTTCTGATTCTGTGTCTCCTTCTCTCTCTGCCCCTCCCCCCACTTGTGCTCTGACTCTCTCTCTCTCAAAAATAATTTAAAAACATTAAAAAAATTTACAAAAAAAAAAAAGGAAAGGGTTAAAGACATAAAAAGGAAAATAGATTAAGGAGGTAAAGAAGTTAATCTTATATGTATGAATAGTATGCATTTCAATCGCCAACATTTCTACATCGTATCATCATTATTTGTAATAAGACTACTTTTAAGTCATATAATGTTCCACTGTTTACAAGAAGCTTAAGATTTTTCTTCTCGTCTGTAACAATAGCTAACCCCAATGGAACACTTACTCTGATCTAGCCATTCTTCTAAATGCTTCGAACATACGATCCTGTTTAATCCTTAAACAGCTAGGAGCTACAGCTATTATCATCCCAATCTTATGAATCAGGAAACTGAGACTTACAGATGAAAAACATGCCAGATGGCAAATATATAAAGAGTGTAATAGAAGATATTTGAGCCCAGGCCTCCTATCTATCTTACAGCAAAAGGTTTCTTTACCACAGATTAAAAAAAAAAAAAAAAGTATTTAGTAAGGATATATATAAGATTTGAAAAACATAACACGCCCAAGTTTTAACTGATGTATACAAAACACTGCAAGATTTCAACCCAGTTCTCTCAAGAACTAATGGAACAAACAGACAAAACTCCCAAAAGGTAGATTCAGAATAGCCAACACATTACTGAAGAACAAAGGTGGAGGACCAAGACTCTCTGACTTCGAGACTTACGAAAACGCTAATACTCAAGACAATGTGGTATGGGTGAGGGAACAGACAAAACAGAGAGCCCAGAAGTAGGTCCACGTAAGTACAGCTGACTGATCTTTGAGAAAGGAAAAAAGGCAATTCGAAGGAGAAGGGGTAGTCTTCCCACCACATAATGCTAAACCAACTGGACATCCACGCGCAAACAAAACAAAACAAAAACAAAAACAAAGACAAAGACAAAAAAAAAAAAGACTTTAAACACAGATTTTACACCCATCACAAGAATGAATGAGCTTTAATAGCTATATATTTACATATGAACATATAAGCGATTCTCAGATGTTTTCATTTATTTTATACAAAAGCAAAGATGGATGAGGCAGGCGTTAAGGGAGTTGGAGAACCAGTGAGGATATAGCCACCAACTGAGACAAAACACACCTATGTCAATATATCAAATGTCGTCTTAAATGGAATGAATGCTCTTTAATGAAAATTTAAAGCTGAAAAAGATGAGGGAGAAATTAGAGATCCATAAAGGAGACTAAAACTACAGGACCTGGGTGGTAGGAAGAAAACCGAGAGAGCAGGGCCATTCAAAGTAAATAATACTACATCCAAAGATGATGATGGTGACGACGACGATGACAGCAAAGTGTCAAGAAGCAGGAAATAAGTAACATAGAAAAATTCTGTCCATAGGACAAATCATATAAATATTGAAGTAAACTGGATTTATGCATTAAACAGACTGCCTAACACAGAAACATATATATAAAAAAAAATCAAAGTCAATGAATGACAAATAGACCATTAGTGTTTTAAACAAAAGCAGTCTTGATAAAGAGGAGAAAAAGAAAAGGCAAACAACAATGTTCTGAGTGAGTATTGGAATGTGAGAAAGTACATAATCCGTATAGATTCTTCCCTCAAGTACATTTACTTTGAAAAGAAACCTATATAAGGTGTGAATTGAAAGGGTACATGAGTAGAAGCAGATGGGAAGAGATGCACAGGTATGTTCATGTCCATTTTGAAAGAAAGAGATAGAAAGCCAGCAGGGGAGGAGCAGAGAGAGACGGGGACAGACTCCCAAGCAGGTTCCGCACCGCACGGTCAGCACAGAACCTAATGCAAGGCTCAAACCCAAGAACCATGAGATCATGACCTGAGACAAAATCAAGAGTCGGATGCTTCACCAACAGAGCTACGCAGGTGCTCCTGGAAAGTAATATATTTGTTTCATTTTTTTAAAAGTTCACATCCAAGTTAGTTAGCATTAGTGCAGTAATTATTTCAGGAGTAGAATCCAGTGATTCATCCCCTACATGTAACACCAAGTGTTCATCCCAACAAGTGTCCTCCTTAATGCCCTTTGCCCATTTAGCCCATCCCCCCCACCCACAACCCCTCCAGCAATCCTCACTTTGTTCTCTATATTTAAGAGTCACTTATGTTTTGTCCCTGTCCCTGTTTTTATATTATTTTTGCTTCCTTTCCCTTATGTTCATTTGTTTGTATCTTAGATTTCACATATGAGTGGTATCATATATTTGTCTTTCTTTGACTGACTTATTTCACTTAGCATAATACACTCTAGTTCCGTCCACGTTGTTACAAGTGGCAAGATTTCATTCTTTTTGACTGCTGAGTAATCCTCCATTGTATATATACACCACATCTTCTTTATCCATTCATCTGTCGATAGACATTTGGATAACATATTTTAAATGGAAGTGGTTACCTGTATGTGATGAGAATTAATAGCATAAAAACTTGAAACAGTTTAAGGAGTAGTCAGGAGTTGATCCAAAGTCTTCTCAAGAGTAATATTTATTTATTTATTTATTTATTCATTTATTTATTTATTCATTTATGTATGTATTTATTTAGAGTGAGAGAGAACAGCATGTGCACAAGCAGGATTTGAAATAACTGGGGTTTTTTTAGGTGTTAAGATATTCAGGGCCACGTGGATCTTTTCATCTTACCCAAATTTGTCCTGCAATTCCTTTCTTTAAATTTTTTTATTATTATTATTATTTTTAATTTGAGAGAGAGAGAAAGAGAGTGAGTGAGGGAAGAGGCAGAGGAAGAAAAAGAGAGAATCTTAAGCAGTCTACACCCTCAGCACAGAGCGCAATGCCAGGCTCGATCCCATGACCCTGAACTGAAATAAAGAGTCAGACACAACCGACTGAATCACCCGGTCACCCCCAAAAGTAATCTTTAACAGAAAATACTCTTTTCACCGAGAAGAGAAGCAAGGAATTGAAGATAATAGTGAAATTGATATTTAAATCTGCTAGTAAGGCTTCTGTAAGCAATTTGGGAAAATAGGTGACTTCAGAAATTTATTTTATTTTTTTTTAATTTTATGTTTTTGTTACTATTGATACTCCTCCGTAGTTTTCACATCCTTTGTATGCTATGTGTTAAATTATTTAATACTTATATTTCCCACTGTATTTGTTCTAAAGGTTTATTTCCATAGGGTCACAACTATAAATGAATAAATAGACTCTGAAATGTAAAAGACAGCCAAAAAGACTAAGTAGTCATGACAAATAATGTTTATTAGTTCATTTATACAATTCTCATGAAATCAAACAGGTTCTGAATTTGTAACTTTTTGGTGCTACTCTGATATTTCTGCTAAAGCTCTAGGCTTTGCCTTCGTCTATCATAAAGTCATTTGACAGTTTCTGCTATGAGATAAAAGGGTTACAAATAACATGAAAAAAACAATAGAACAAAGACAAGCAGGTCTTGCGTCTGGAATGTTATTGAGATGTGACCCTCATAGCTTTTCTCATAACTTTCTTCTTCTGATTTTTAGTGGACAGCCTTCTCACACAGGCATGAAGAGGGTATGGTGCAGTTATCAGTACCAAGAGTGTGTGCATTTACATACACACATTTTCCCTGGAAATCCAGACTTGGCTCTGGTAAACCCCTGAGAAATTTAGAAAACACAGGTCACTGGCCATACTCATTATGTGTATACAAAATAGCATTACTTAAGAACTACTACGTGAAATTCACCACACTTAGCACTGTCAAGAACTCAAGGCAGTGAAGACACTCTCCCTCTTGCATAAAGACCTCATGCATTTACAGAAGAGATAAGATAGGCATGATGTGACAATTATTTACAAGTGGGAAAATACACACCAGTGTAAAAAGAAAGAGAACGCTCTGGCTGGAAAACTATGGCAATAGCATGAAAGGACATATGACCTGGGATATAAAATTATGGTTTAATACAGATTGGTATGATGGAAACCATTCAGCTATGCGTGTACAGCTGCAATTGGAGGAGAGATATTTTGCTTGTAAATACATTACATTAGATAGTCAGCCGATATTAGTAATAAAATTTAGAATGTATATATACGTATATATACGTGTGTGTGCGTCTGTGTGTGTGATATTACAGGATGCTTCTCTCTGCTCTAATGTGTACTTCAATTTACAAAATCACCACTGACTTTAATGCCATACAGTAGATGCTATCCAATACTCGGGTTGAGTTTAGTCCCTAACTAAAGTTCTAGAGCATTTTAGGTCATTGTCAATAAAACTACCTCTCATCAACTCTACAGCAAAATTGGTTGTCTAATATTGTCTGGAAAAAGGTAAAGTCTGTCTACTGAAACATTAGATGTATATTGCCAACGAAATTAGAAAAAAAAAAAGAATTCTGAACTGTGTAGGAAAAATAAATTGCTGAAATATTTTATTCTTTCTTCCAGTCATTAATCACATACATATTGAGTATTCTATGTGCCAAACATTGTACAAGGCTTGAAGTAGAGGAAAACATTCAAGTCCCAAAATTCTAATAACTATAAAGATCAACCAAAGCCATCCCATGTCAGCCTGAGTCTGGTTACTAAAATTATTAAAACATATTTTTGTTGTCATAATGTTTACAACATTCATCGTTCTCCAGAAGACTGATGAAATTTATTGTGATTGGGGGACTGTGATTTAACTATATAAAGAGATCATGATCACATAAGAAACCTGATATAATAATATCAAAGCCTTCATAAAAAAACAGCATACTTAAGCCAACTTTGAGATGGAAATAGTAAAGCCCTTTATCTTTTATAATTTTTAACCTGAAAATGACATTGCTTATAAGGCAAAATTATCTGGCCACTTAGAATAAAAATATGCCAGAGATATATCTTGCCTTTCTGAATAGTTCGAAATGAAAGAATGTTATTTCAAAACAAATATGATGTTTCATTTGGCAAAGAAAGAAGAATAAAATTCATATTTAAAGTCAGGAAAAGTAATAAAAACTGGGGCGCCTGGGTGGCTAAGTCGGTTAAGAATCCAACTCTTGACCTGGGCTCAGGTCATGATCTCATGGTTCTTGAGTTCGAACCCCTGCGTCAGGCTCTGTGGTGACAGGTAAGAGCCTGGAGCCTGCTTCAGATTCTGTCTCCTTCTCTCTCTGCCCCTCTCCCGCTCACACTCTTTCTCCCTCTCTCTCTTAAAACTAAACATTTAAAAAAGTAATAAATAAAATTGTCAACCATGAAAATAAACATAGACTCATAATTTGAAACAATAGCACAAGCAAGACCAGAAAAATATTCGTGGTTTTTTACACATTAAAACATTTACTATGAAATATTTAAATGACATATTAAATGAGTTAAATTATTTAAATATTACATTTTAGTGTATCAAAAATGTGACATTAAATTCAGTGATGAAAAAATAATCATTTAAACAGTACTCTGACAATTAGTTACCTAACTGAAATATACATATTAAGAACAGATATAATTATAATTATACATAAACACACATGTACCTGCTTCAGCTTTCTCCATTATATGTCAAAACAAATTTCAAATGAATAAAGACAATCTCTGTATACCTAAATGTTAACTTCCCATTCATGTAATAAAGGCAAATTACTTAAAGGGCAAATTACTAAAGGGAAAATCTGGTAAGATGTCTGAAAGAGAGGTTAGACACTTAATATATAAGAAACCATTCCAAAAATAAAAAATAAGTAAATAAATATGATAAAATGGTCAAAAGTGTTATTATAGGTTGTAGGAAAATGGTCTCACTAAATATCAGAAGACTATAACATAAAAGGACAAAATAAAAATAGTCAGCTGTCAAAATTATCAAAACTTTGAAATATTACATTTGTCATACAGTGTTGAAGTAGATTTATATACATATTTTTTCAATAGCTATCGAATGTAACGTTTCTGGATCACAATTGACCAGTATGTGCTTAAAACCATAAAAAGGAAAAAAAATAAATAAAAAGAAAAAAGAAAATAAAACCATAAAAAGGACTCAAATTCTTTGGCCAGGGAATGACAATTCTATACTTCTTCCCAAAAGAGCAACATAGAGGTCCTAAAATTTACATATAATCATATTCTTGTCCATATTACTTTTCTTATCTAAAATTGCAAATAATCAGATTCTATAATTAGAGAGGCATATTTACATTAATTATAAAATACTTACTTGACTTTATGGTTTATAATATTGCTGACGGTATAATGTGAAATAACAAAGGTAAGGGGAAAAAAAAAGTCTAAATTTTGTCCCCAGTCATCTCTATTTCCTCAAGCTCTTTCAGCAAAAGCCATTGAGAAAGGAAAAGAGAACTAAATTATATATTGGAAACTTACAGCCCAGGAGAAGGAGAGGAGCCATCCTCCCACTTCCATTCATTGTTCTCCTTCTTGTAAGACAGGCCAAGCCAAGTAGGACCTACTGCAATTAATTCCATGACATTCTGCATGGAAGCAAAAAATATAAAGCTATTAATACTAAAAGCACATTACAGACCAAAAATATGGAATTTGGGTCAGGTGAGAAGTAAAGAATCACAAAAAGAAAATATATATATACATACATGTATATATATATATATATGTATATATATACGTATATATATACATGTATGTATATATATATGTGTGTGTGTATATATATATATATATATATCCAATGATAAAAGAAACATAAAAAAATATATTTCAGTTCTGCAGTGCCCGTGCTTTTCTCAAACCAGGAATTATATACAAAGAAAAAAAGAAAGACTGCTAATAGAAAATCTTATATTCAAGAGGACACCACACAGCAAAAATGAATTTCTTCTATTTACCCATTCTATTGTTTAATCCAACTCTGTGTCTACTCTTCCACAGGAGACATATCATTGAACAAAAATGAGAACGCTTCCTGCTTTGGGTGATTGGGTACAGACAGAGGTAAACATACATACAAGTGATACATAAGGTGACACCAGCTATAAAAGAAACTAGAGCAGAGGACCACAGTGAGATATCATCTCAGATCTTTCAGAATGGTTAAAATCAAAACCACGAGAAACGGTGTTAGGAAGGATGTGGAGAAAAAGGAACTTGCCTTCACTGTTAGTGGGGAATGCAAGTGGTGCCGCCACGGTAGAGGACAGGGTGGAGGTTCCTCAAAACATTAAAAATAGAACTACCCTATGATCCAGTAGTTGCGCTACTGGGTTACCCAAAGAATACAAAAACACTAATTTGAAAAGATATGTGCACCCCTATTTTTATTGCAGCAGTATTTACAATAGCCAAGCTATGGAAACAGTCCAAGTGTCCATTAATAGATGAATACATAGAGAAGATGTGGTAGGTATGAATCACGTGATGTTACTCAGCCATAAAAGAATAAAATCTTGACATTTGCAGCATGAATGGATCTAGAGGGTGTAATGCTAAGTAAAATAAGTCCGCAAGAGAAAGACAGCCACCATATTATTTCCAACATATATGGAATGTACGAAACAAAACAAATGAACAAAGAATAAAAACAGACACACCAAAAAATGGACTCTTCACTATAAGGAGCAAACTGATGGTTACTAGAGGAGAGGTGGGGGATGGGGTGAGAGGTGAAATGGGTGATGGGGATTCAAGAGGTACGCTTATCAAAAGATAAAGAATGATTTCCTTATTTTAGCCCCTGGATTCAATAGAATAAGGTTAATTTGAAAAAAAAAAAAGAGTACATTTATCATAATGAGCATTGGGTAATACATAAAATTGTTGAATCACTATGCTGTGCACCTGAAACTACTGTAACACCGTATGTTAACTATACTGCAATTAAAATAAGAAGTGGAAAGGCAAGGCAAGGCAAGGAAAGAAGAAAGGAAAGGGAAGGAGAGGAGAGGAGGACAGGGGAGGGGAGGGGAGGGGAAGGAAGGGAAGGGAAGGGAAGGGAAGGGAAGGGAAGAGAAGGGGGAAGGGAAGGAAAGGAAAGGAAAGGAAAGGAAAGGAAAGGAAAGGAAAGGAAAGGAAAGGAAAGGAAACGGAAAAAATTAAAGCAGGTTAGACTAGGAGTACAGAGAAGGACATCTGTGGGAGACTGGGGGTGGACACTGATGTACAAGTTGCAAATTTAAATGGGGGTGTCAGGGCAGGTCATTGAGAAGGTGGTAACTGAATGAATGCATACTTGAAGGAGGTGAAATAGTCCATGGTTACATGAGAAAAGAACATTGCATGCAGAGGGAGCAGCAAATGCAACGTTTCTACAGGAAACCGAAAAGAACGGCTTGCTGAAGTGGAGCAGGCCAGGAAAAGATGAGTGAAAAACGAAGCAAGAGAGTACTCCTTTCTCTGTTTTTAGAGCCACAGGTGAACACTTCCTGTGACTGGTGCCTACTATATATTCATATCCCAGAAGTAAAGAAGAAAATACAATCTCACCTTTAACCTACTCCCTTCTGTCTTTAAAAATGTAGCATTCAAAGAGACACAAAGATCGGAACAGTTTAACCAAGAAACCATTTCCATGGTTTGGTGGTAGCAGTGGTCATTGGATTGAACCCAGTGTTTCAGAGGATGTCCACACCTGACTCCTAGGAAAGAAAATATTTTTTATTAAAAATTCAAGTCGGTTAACATACAGAGTAGTCTTGACTTCAGGAGGAGAACCCAGTGATCCGTCTCTTACCTAGGACACCCAGCATTCATCCCAAAGAGTTCTCTCCTTAATGCCCATCACCGTTTAACCCATCCCCCACCCATCACCTCCCCTCCAGCAGCCCTCAGTTTGTTCTCTGTGTTTAAGAGTCTCTTATGGTTTGCCTCCCTCTCTGGTTTTCTCTTATTTTTCCTTCCCTTCCCCTATGTTCATCTGTTCAGTTTCTCAAATTCCACACATGAGTGAAATCATACAATACCTGTCTCTCTCTGCCTGATTTATTTTGCCTAGCATCATACCCTCTAGTTCCACCCACATTTTTGCAAATGACAATATTTCATTCGTTTTCATTGTGAAGTATATATGTATATATATATATATATATATACACACACACACACACATATATACATACGTGTGTGTGTGCCTGTGTATATATATACACGTGTATATATTTACACACACACACACACACACATGTATGAATATACACATACACACATACATACACATACCTCATATCTTCTTTACTCATTCACCAGTCAATGGACATTTGGGCTCTTTCCATAATTTGGCCTTGTTAATAGCACTGCTATAAACATTGGGGTGTATGTGCCCAGGAAAGAAAATATTTACAACTCAGAGCCCACAGACCCTCAGAACCCACAAACAAGGCCTTATTGCTTCATACCTTTCCCTTTTCAGATAAATAAGACTGTTATTAAGAATTATTATCAACTCAGAATTTTTTCACTTCCAAATTACCTTGTTTCTGATTTAGTTCATGTAAAACCTCAAGGAGATATTCCTGGCTTTGCAGCCACTCTAGGGTTTCCACATAGGACAATGAGGCTTCGTAATAGACGAGAAGACACATTACATCAGATATAGTCACAATAGGGAAATTATAATAATGAAAACTACCAAGTCACAATAATGAAATTACCACGCGGCAAAATACATAAATAATTTTGGACAATTCCCCTCTCTTCTGAATTACTTTTACCTTTAGCTGAAATAATCAATCGCTTAGAAACCAGCCTTTTAAAATGCACAACTTAGCGATCGTAATCAACAATACTGTATTAGAAATTCAAAGCTCCTAAGGCACTGAATCTTCATTGTTCTCAATACAGAATTGAAATGGTAATTATGCAACATGATATGCTACTGTAGTAATCATACTGCAATATACAAATGCATTAAACCAACATTTCATACATCTCAAACAGACACAGTGTTAGATGTTAAGCATATCTCAATAAAAAAAAAGAAAAAGATAGAAAGAAACCAGTCCTTTATCACAGCCTGTCACTAAAGGACTCCCACATGGTTGATTTAAGTATTCAAGATAGATTTGGTACCTCACAGGAAACAAACTAACATTCTAATGCATGGCCTTTGTAAAATACTTATTTATTGTAAATATGGACTATTTTATGTTACAATTACTTAACATAAAAGACGCTTTATGACGACTCTAGTATTTTCAACTCTTATTCTTAGGAGTTTGAAACTATGAAAACACCATGACTTTTCAGGTATTTAAATTCTTCCATTTCTATGCTCCATGAACATCTTGCACACCTCTATGCACACCTGGACATTTTGATTTATTTTTGGTTTATATGCTTTCTCCTGAGCCTCCCAATGGTAGGGTTCATACTGATCACTAGCCTAGTGGCTGGCATTTAGTGTGCATTGAACAAATGTGGATGAATAAATGAGTGAATGAGCTAATTAATTAATATAGGAAGTCTTGTCTCATAAATATGTGACTCACTCAGTTTCAGAAGATTATGTGAGGAACTAAGAGGCAAGAAGTCGTCAAAACAGCCATGCTGTTGTGTCAGAGGGCTCCTGTTACATGATGCAACCAACCATTTCGGGACCGCAACAAGAAGAACAATCTAGCATTCTGTAAAAAGAGTTTGTTCTAGCTTTCATATTACCTTTATTTTGGTCAAGAACATTTTGGACATGAAGAAATTTGTCTGCTTTGCTTTGAAAAGACTCAATCAATGCGTTAAGGCTCTTCATCTTGGTCGCTGATGCCTCAACAGTATGAAAGTCTAAGAACAAGAATTCCCAATACATATAAACCACATTCTTAATTATGATGTAGCAGTGTGTTCAATTATAAGGTATAATTTTTATAGTTTCCTCCCTAATAAAGGTCTCCATAAATATTTTCCAAGATTTCAAAAAGATCTATGGCTAAATACACTTTCATTTATCCACTATCATTTCTAAAGTCTCACCTAAAATATCAACCTAATTTCCTTAGAAGTTTGAATGCACGTTTCTATTAATAGAAAAATGGTACAATTCAAAACAGACAACGAAAACAATAAACATAGTCTTGAATAAATCTTTTGGCATCATGAATGGTTGATTTAATGTGTAGAATTTCACTTCCTGATCAAAATTACAGAATTTTGAGTTTCGAGCTGATGTTATCAAAGAGGAACACTTATTTTCAAATCACCAGTTGTGAATAATTTTAGTAGCGATAAAAACATTCTGCCAATCTAATTTAGGCTGCTGGAGACACTGACAATTTAAGCAAATTACAGAAGAAATTACTTTCTGTTTTCAAAGTAAATACAGTTGTAAATTCATTGAACTTATTTCTTAGCTAGTTGTAGTTTTCAAATAACAATAATAATCATTGCTATTACTCTCTCTACAGCAATTGCAATAATATCACCTCCCTGGAAAAACAGGTGCAGTTACTGAGAGCTCACAGAGTTAAGTTATTTCATATGGTAAAAATTGTGATAATTGCATGTCATTTTTTATCTGTTCTTTTTTTACTTATGGCATTAAAACATTCACCAAAAACTATTATCTGAAAACGGTTTAAAACAATATGATAATCTGAGAAATCTTTTCCCCTAATAAATCAGACTTACACTGATAACCAAAGAATCCACATAATGCCAAGAGCAGCAAGCTGAAGATTCCCAGGACCACAGGAATGATTCCATACAGAAAAAAGGGAATAGAAGAAGCTAAGAAACAGAGTGAGTGATAATCAGAGATATTCTGAGCTCCTATTGTTTGAAAGATTAACACCACTATTAGCCATTGGCTATTGCTCTTAAAATATCCCAAATTTTCTGAAACATATTGTCCAATGAACTTTTAGGCTGAATGAGAAGGGAACAAAAGCTACTTAAGAGGATGTGCAGAAACGAATTAACATAGCAGACCTGACTACCATCCTTTGAAAGGTCTGCTTGTAAGGTTGGCCTTGGCTTGCTTCTGGAAACCTAGATTTCAAGAGGGTTTCCACAACAGTCATTGATAAGAGTGGCTCACTATTCCTGAACTGTTTATGCACACCATATAGTTCATGATAATCTCCTGCTTTCCTTCTGAAAGTCTGGAGTTTTGTTACATGCCAGCCAGAGGTTGCCTGTGTAATCAGCCCCAATAACGACCCTGAACACCAAAAGTCTAATGAAGTCTAATGAGTTTCCTGGGATGGCAACATTTGACACACATTGTCACAACGTGCGGGGGGAATTTGCGTGGCCTGTGTGACTCTACTGAGAAAAGACCCTTGCAAGCTTGAGTCTAGTGTCCCCCGTTCTTTATTCCATCTACCTTTTCCCTTTGCTGTTTGGGCTTGGTATCCTTCCATTGTCATGAATCTTAGCTATAACTATGAGTATCTCTGTGAGTTCTCCCAGTCAACCATCAAACCTGAGCATGATCTTGGTTTAGTCATGGTCAGATGAAAAATTTATGTACAGGTATTAAATACCCTTAAATAACGGGTATAAAATTTCAGCTCAGATTACCTTATTCTCATTAATATAATCAGATGGGAGAAATGGTTAATTATTTTAAATATCTTCTGTTATTCAAATAGAATTCTTTCTGTGATCGTTCTCACTAGTGGTACATTCTTCTTAGAAAGAATTACTTTATAATAAGTCTTGGGGACTATTTTGGATTTAGGCCAAATATCTATAATTTCTTCAGTTTCACAACAATAAGATGCTACATCGCCACATTTTAGAAACCAAACTTTTAGCCATCGTGGTTTATAGTCTTTTCTTGGTATGTTTATTTCTTCTGAAATAAACTTATAGACTCTAGTTTTTAAAAAAAAAAAAACAATTATACTTCTGAAGAATTGCACTTCTGAAATGAGGTGAAACGCTGCCATAAAGAAAATGGTTATGTTAATAACTACTGTCCAAATCACTTCTTTAACTTTCTGAATAATGTAATGGCGGTTATCGACCAGAGGCATTTGTAACTGTCTGGAGACATTCTTGGTGTCATAACTGAGGGGCAAGGGCTACTGAGGAGCAGTGTGACTGGTATCTAGTGATTAGAAGCCAGAGATGCTACTAACCATCCTACAATTACTGGACCATCCCCCACAACATTTAGCCCAAAATGTCAGTGGTGCTGAAGCTGAGAGATCGTGCTCTACTAATGTTTCATTATGATCAAAAGGATGCAATCATATAGTAGGGTTCTACCTTTCTTGTCGTTTTATAAATCTGCTGAATTTTAAATCATGATCACATTTCAAATTTGCACCTTGATCATGTTTAAGTCTCTCCGTTTCATGCCAGGAAACAATTCAAAATTTGGACAAATGGCTTCTTTTGTATTTGAATATTCTCCTTAATGTATGAAATTTTCAAATGTCTTTGTGAGAAAATATGCTTTTGATTAATTACTATATACATTTTGAAAAACTTTTAATCTCTATATTTTCTCTAAATTGTAAAATTCCAAAATAGTAACAGCCAGAGAAAAGTAAAATCAGGTGAAGAAGTACCTTAAGATAAGAAAGAGAAAACACAGATCCATAAAATCTGGTATATATACTGTACCACTCATGTGAGTAGGCTCGGGATTTGGGCCCCATTCATCCTCTGGAGCAGGAGGAGGAGGAGGAAGAGGAAGGTTCAAGTCCACAATTGTCTCTGTCTGCTCTGTGATTTCTTTTAGCATAGAAAATACATAATTAGTTGTTTTTAATGTATTTAAATTTTAGTTAGTCAACATACAATGCAATATTGGTTTCAGGAGTAGAATTAAGAGGTCCGTCACTTACACACAACACCCAGGGCTCATCACAACAGGTGCCCTCATTAATACGCATCACCCATCTAGCCTATCTCCCATCCACCATTAATTTATATTCTTGTAAAGCAAATAAGATTAGAACTTAATGTAGAGATTCATGACTACTTTCAAAAATTGTTAGAAAAATGATTATAGTAGTACTGAAATTAGAAGCAGTCAAATCACATTTCAATCGAACAGCCCACTCAGCTAAAACTATTTAAATGATTGGTTATGCTTTTGGTTGAGCCGGGAACTACATCATTATTTCTGTTAATTTTATTTAAAAGCATCCTTTCAGTATATCTGAAAAATATTAAAGAAAATATAAGGCCTTTATGCCCCTGTTATAATCATAACCATCAATGATGATAGACAAAGATGATGAAAATTTTATTTTCATTAAAATGGTATAGGATTTTGAATGAAAAAAAAAAAATACCTGGAGGCTGCTGAGAGTCTGGAGCATTGGACATGATCAAGCCTTCTGGATAATTCCTTGAGCCCCGTGCTGAAAAGAAATCCACAAAGATGGTGGTAAGTGAATGAAGAGATTTGTTCTGCCACTACCCTAGAGTTGATGAAAAGTACGGACCTACCCTAAATGGGAGGCTACTTACAGTGTAAGATACTAACTTACTTTGGTAAAAACCACAAAGGAAATGTGAAAGCAACTGGATATATTTCTAACAGTTTTGCAAACATAAAAACTGTTCCTACTTCATTAAATTATGTACAAGCCTTTTAATAGCATCTGGTTTGTGCAAGTAATGGTCTGAAAATAAATTAGGAAAAGTCACTGTCATAACAAAAAATTTTAAATAAGTAGTCCCCAGTGAAAATTTTCATGAGAATTGGGTATGTACTAAAGGAAGACATAGGTACATGGAACTAAGGGTCGAGCCAGCTAGAGGGATAAGAAGGAAATATTGGAAATAACGGATATCTGTTAAAGAGAGATTTAAATGACACCCTATAGTAAATGTCTATTGAAGAATTAGACCACATAATAAAATCTATAGATCAAGATATTGACAGGTTGGCTTAAGGTTTTTTGGTACCAAGCCCCTCTGCCACTTTTTTTTCAAGTAAAAACAAGTTCTATTCATAGAAATAAAATTGGGTAACCACTAACAATCTACCATGTGCTATTTATTGAACTCAGATGAAAAAAATAAATATCTGGAGTGCGTTGAAATCGATATTGTACATAAATAAAAATAGGCATAAGACTCTTTCTCATCATTGGTGTTATAACCTCACAGAAACGAATATATATTTAGGCCAGTCTGGTTGAAACCACACAGGATACCTTAGACACAGGTGGTTGTCATGCTTTCCATTCTTCTATGTCCAGTTCAAAATGGCCTTACAAGTAATCTTAAAAATATATTGCATTTTATCTTTTAGTATATGAAATACAAGGTTGGCTAATGAGAATATTATAACATTATTGTTTGCTCAAAGATCTCAGTAAATCTCAGGATGGAGAGAGTTGAGACTTAATCAAAAGATATCATATATTAACTTTCTGCCTATATTGTGATTCATTTTTATTTTGTTTACTCTCTGACTCTAAATATGAAACTCTCATTGTATTCCATTAGATCAGGATTCAGATAAATATAAGTGGGAAAAAAGAGAAAGTATTAATCATTAATGTTTGAATATCACTTATAATAAGCAAATATGAAAAATATCATGTGGGCATATATAATATTCCATTCATGGATCTATTCGTTCTATTTATTTTTTTTTAATTTTTTTTTTAACGTTTTATTTATTTTTGAGACAGGGAGAGACAGAGCATGAACAGGGGAGGGTCAGAAAGAGGGAGACACAGAATCTGAAACAGGCTCCAGGCTCTGAGCTGTCAGCACAGAGCCCGACGCGGGGCTCGAACTCACAGACCGCGAGATCATGACCTGAGCCAAAGTCAGCCGCTTAACCGACTGAGCCACCCAGGCGCCCCATATTCATTCTATTTAGAACGAAATAAAGTTGACTATACTATAGCCTTTTGATATGATTAATCACCTCTCCACATGAGTAGTTATATAACCATGCATTTTTTTAAATTTTTTTAATGTTTTTATTTATTTTTGAGACAGAGAGAGACAGAGCATGAGCAGGAGAGGGGCAGAAAGGGAGGGAGACACAGAATCTGAAGCAGGCTCCAGGCTCTAAGCTGTTAGCACAGAACCCGACGTGGGGCTCGAACTCCTGGACTGTGAGATCATGACCTGAGCTGAAGTTGGACGCTTAACAGACTGAGCCACCCAGATGCCCCTATAACCATGAATTTTTAAGAAAGTATTCTTGGGGCACCTGGGTGACTCAACCAGTTAAGTATCTGACTTTAGGTCAGGTCATGATCTCGGGGTTCATGAGTTCAAGCCCCGCGTCAGGCTCTGCGCTGACAGCTAGAGCCTGGAGCCTGCTTCAGATTCTGTGTCTCCCTCTCTCTCTCTCTGCCCCACCCCTGCTTATAATCTGTCTGTCTGTCTCTCTCTCTCTCAAAAATAGATAAACATTAATTTTTTTTAATAAAAGAAAGAATTCTTTAAAGAATAAACCAGAAGAAGGTTCTACATGTTCTGTTGTTTAAAAACAAAAATCAAGTTGCAGACTACGGGGCAGTTACATGGCATAGGAAAAGGAAAAGTGGAAGAAAAATGAGCAACAAGAGGAAGAAAGGAGAGGATGAAAAAAAAAAAGAAGAAATAATATACGTAAATATACTTATTTAATTCATAGGAGCATAAATAATGATTTACACCGGTGATCATAGGCAAGTGGGACTAGGTCATGATCCTAGGGTCATGAAATCATGACCTGCATCAAGCTTCATGCAGAGCATGGAACTGCCTTAAGTATCTCTCTCTCTCTCTGCCTCTCTCTCTCTCTCTCTCTCTGTATATAATTAATAATTATTACATAATATATAAATAATAAATAATAATAGATATATTGTTGATATTGATATATAATTAAATATATAATAATTAATAGAACTATCCTATGATCAAGCAATTCCACTTCTAGAGATATATCCAAAGGAAACGAAAACAAGATCTCAAAGAGACACCTGCCCTCCCCATGTTCATTGCAGCATTATTAACAACAGCCAAGATATGGAAACACCCTCAGTGTCTGCCAACAAATGGATAAAGAAGATTTGATACACACACATACACACATGCACAAATATTATTCAACCATGAGAAAGAAAGAAATCCTGCCATTTGCCACAACATGGAGGGGCCATGGGGGCATTGTGCTAAGTGAAGTAAGCCAGACAGACAAAGACAAATACTGCATGGCATCATTTATGTAGAATCTAAAAAAGAAGATCAAACACATAAAAACAGAAAGTAGAAGATGGGTTGTCAAGGGTTGGGGGGTAGAGGAAACAGGGAGAGCTTGTTAAAAGGATACAAACTTTCAGCTATAAGACGAATAAGGTCGGAGGAACTAATCTGGTAATACAGAGGCTATAGTTGATAACAGTGTACTATATAATTGAAATTTGCAAAGATGGGACTTAAATGTTTTCACGCCCCCCCCCCAACGATTGTTTCGATAAAGCTGAAAATAAAAGATGGGAAACAAAAGCATACAAGGATAGAAAGGAATGGAGGAATATACTTGAAAATGTTGATAGTAGATGCCACTAGGCAGTAGATCATGCCTGGCGCTTATTTTCTCTGCAGTCTAATCATTTTTTTTTTAATTTTCTATAAGAAACATGCTCTACATTTGTAAGAACATATAACAACAAAACTATTTAAATTGTTAAATAAAATACAAATCAGTATATCATTTCTTCATCATCCTTCATTTTCATCTCAGCACAGGCATCATTATCCAATTTTTCTTCTGTTAGTACATTTTTTTCTCTTTTCATTCCAAAATCATAGATGGATAACAAATTTGTTTTTATTCCCTGTTTACCTTTTCATATTTAATAATTGCTACCTAAATTCAGTTAAGGATGTCATCTGTAAGAACCCATTTGTTCTAATTATACGCAGTCCTAAATCGTACAGTACAATTGCTTCACCTTCTGATTGAAAATCTAAGGTATACCTGACCAAATTGAACTGAATTGAAAAATGTATAATATAATAGAAAAAACTTTGAATAGAGTCCTAAAATAGGTACTGGAGTCAACATAGTTAAATTCTCGTCCAAGTTTTGTAGCTTTGAAATATCAGTGTTTTAGTCAATTACCATTTAGCACGCTTCTCCATCTAGAATATAATAAATTAGAATGAATAATCCTTCTGATCCATAGTCAGATACATTATCCATTGCTCCACTGCCCTGCACCTAAAAACAAACAAACAAACAAACAAACAAACAAACAAAAAGATAAAAAGAGAGGGAGGCAAACCATGAGAGACTCTTAAATATAGAGAACAAACTAAGGGTTGCTGGAGGGGTGGTGGGTAAGGGTTGGGCTAAATGAGTGATGGGTATTAAGGAGGGCACTTGTTGGGATGAGCACTGGGTGCTATATGTAAGTGATGAATCATTAAATTCTACTCCTTAAACCAATACTACACTGTATATTAACTAACTTGAATTTAAATAAAAACTTGCCAAAAAAAGAATAAATGATCCTTAACATACTCTTGAAGTTAAGCATATGTGGTCCTTCTGAAGCCACTTAACTTTAAATTAATTTTTGTTCCAGCCAGACCTACAGTGAACTCTGAATTTGAATAATTATGAATTATTTCTCTTAAAAGTTTCTAGGATGACTAGATATCCTATTTTTTTTTTATTGTGATGTATTTGCTGGCTAACTTTAGTAATCAGAGCAACTCTTTCAGCAAAACTTGTCTTGACATTGGAATTACACCATTTCATTATTCTTCACAGAACAAAATGCTAGTAACATAATATTAAGGTAAGATTTCTTTGTTTGTTTGTTTTTGCAATATCTACTAGATGTTAAAGGAATTTTCTTTTTTTTAAGTTTATTTATTTATTTTGAGAGAAAGAGTATGCCCAAGTGAGCAGGGGAATGGCAGTGAGACAGGAAGACAGAGAATGCCAAGCAGGCTCTGAGCCGTGAGCACAGAGCCTTAGGCAGGGATCGATCTCAGGAACTGTGAGATCATGACCTGGGACAGAATCAAGAGTCAGATGCTTAACGAACTGAGCCACCTACATGCCCCAAAAGGAATTTTCTATATATAATATTTTAAAGTTCTTTTTCATCAGTAAATATTCTGAATTATAAACCAGGAGAGGACAAAGACGATAATTTCCCACATATCTTTATATAACACTTGTCATATGTGACTATGTTGTAAATACACCTCTTAAGGGCAAAGGTTGTAACGTTTCCCCTTAATCTCTGTAGTATAGTGTCACTATAGGGTTTTTGAATTTAGCAAATAAAAATACAGAATACTTTAATTTCAGATAAATAAAAAAATTTTCAGAGGAATATTTACACTATAAAAATTTTCATTGTTTATCTGAAAATACAAATGTAACGGGACCTCCTGCGTTTTATCTGGTATTCCTACTCTAACCTCAATAGGATGCTTAAAAGGTACTATTTAATGCTGAGAAAAACGGAACAAATGAATTGAAATTACTGCTTCTTTCCAATGAGTTGCATCCCCTTTTGATGCAAGACTCATTTGCCAGTGTTCTGTAATTGCTTAGGATATACGAAATGTGAAATTATAGTACAACTGAATAAAAATAGGAAGAATTTTAGCCTTATTTTCACCGTAAACTTAAGAAATGCTATCACATTTACTTGAAATCTCCACCAATGTGTTTCACTATGTGACCGTATCTTACACATCCTCCAATCCATCTGGAAAACCTCTCTGGAATGAAAAGAATACTTTCAATTTTGTGGAAAACACACGAAAAAAATCCACTATATTATCTATTAGTGATGTCTAAAACTCTAAGAGGTCATAAAATGTATAATTATCTCTCTTCTAATTTACATTGTCTTTCTATGAGGCTCAATAAAATACAGCAATATATCTATAAAGCAAATGCTTTAGAGATAGTTTAGGAATGTATAAATGAAGAAGTTAACACAAGAGGAATTTTGAGATGCTTTCCTTAATAAAATCTGTTGCTCCTGAGCACATAAAACTATGGGGCATATGTTTTACAAAAGATGTCATTTTGGAATAAATACTGTTTCGCTTGCCTACCTCCTAACCTCCACCCTCACCTACCACCATGAGCCATAGAGTCAATGAGGTTAAAAGTGTCACCAGTAAGCTGCCCACTGACCCCCTTCTTATGGGACTGTTAACCTCAGCTTTTAGAGGCAAACAACCAGAGCTCTGGCCTAAACCAGTTTGAGCCTGACCACCAACTCACACCTGCACAGTGTAGATAGACCACAGGGTGTCTGTCCACAGTTACTTCTGCCTCGTTATAACGTTAAAAAGCTCCCCCCAAAAAGGAACACAAGCTTCATTAACACAACATAGAATGCATGTATAGGCCTGTTCTCTCTGTACCCCTGGGCAATCTTATGCCTGCCTTCATATGGCTGATGACACAACTCCCCTGTTTGAATATTCATCTTAACTCTAAACAAAAGAAACCCACTGACTCCTACATGGGGAGTCACCCTTTTGGAAGGTAAGTCCCTGTGATCTCCTTTGCTGCAAATAAAGTTTCCTCTATGAGACACCTCCACTTGGTGTAGTCTTTCCCTGCGACTCACTGAAGAGCAAACTCAGTTCAGTTACACCGTCAGTTATTTCTCTGTCTAAATCAGAAAGCCAGCAAGATTCTGTGCATATTTTTCCCCAAATGCAGTTAATAAAATTGCCAAGTACAGCAACCTCCCCCTATTTCATGGGACAATCCGGTCCTTGTGATGATAATCTATAAAAGATGAAATATCAAAGGGAATTCAGACCACATTACTTTCACAAGTAGTAAATCTATATGATATGCGGATAAATACAGACAATGACGCTCATTACATTACAGGCCATTATGTTTTCTCATTGGGTTTTTCCTACTAGATTTTCAGATTCTTGAGGAAACAGCTTTATTCACCTTCAACAGTTAACCATAAAATTCAGGAAAATGTAGACACACTAAGTGTTGATTAAATGGTGACGGAAGGATAGGCTTGCTACCTGCCACAAATGTTGTACTGAACCATCTAGATCTCCCCTTCAGGACAGAAGACGTTACTCAGGACGCTGTAGGTAAAGCAATCTGAGAGGTAGACGCACACGGGTGTGGTCCTATCCGGAATTGGGCTCCTCTGAGGAGAATCCTCTCACCCAAGGTCAAGCTCTCTTCCTGGGGACAATTCCAATGCCAATGTTTTCTTACTGTTTTTCTACCTGACTGTTGTGTTTAAATCATTTATTCATGTCTTACCACAGAGAATGTGGGCTATGAAACAGACCTAAGGTTAATTCTAAAAGAAAAAGTTTGCATTCAAAAAAAAAAAAAAAAATATGTGGGAAAGCGGTAAAAGTATATCCAATGTTTCACATCACACTTTAGTAGATATTTCACACTCACTGTAAGGAAAGGACATTTGGCCTTTAGGTTTTATTTAATGTCATTATGAAGGAAAGGAAGGTATAATTTTCCATTGTCCATGAAGTGACCGGGAAGCCAGTCAAATTCTCCTATAAATCCATCAGAGAAGATGTATTTATACATCTAATTAAAAAGATTTATAAAATATTTTTATATCTACTTATATCTATATCTATTTATATCTATTTAATATCTATTTATACATCTAATGAAAAAGATTTATAAAATATTTTTAAAGATTTTAATACTAAGGTTAATCTCTATTTATTTATACATCTAATTAAAAAGATTTATAAAATCTTTTTTATATCTATTTATATCTATTTTATATCTATTTATATCTAATATCTATTTATTATACATCTAATTAAAAAGATTATAAAATCTTTCTTAAGATTTTAATACTAAAGTTAATATCTAGGGATAGTTTAACTGAAAATATTAAAGAAATTACTAATAAATATCAGATAAATGTTACTTTTTCTTCAGGATATTTAGAACTATTTTGTTGTTGTTGTCCTTGTAATCTCTTATTACTACAATTATCCTAGGTTTTAAGCAAACTGCTAAGGTAATTTTACAGTTTATTGGAAGGCTAATATCACACTATCTTAAAACCTTCATCATTTCACGAAGTAAACAAAGGGGAAATAGCCTCAAAATTGTTTTGTCTTAGACGTTACTATAGTTAAGAGTGGTTCTACATCAACATGCTCCTATGATCAGCCAACGTGTCTGACTTAGACTGCCATCTACATCTTGATAGTTCCATGCAAAATGGATCCTGTTCTGTAAATTAGCTAATAGGCATGCAGACTTTGCAGAGGTCCATAAAACAAAAGCAAAAGGAGAAGGGGGGATTATAGACCAATTCGTAGAACGTATCCTTAGAGAAAGAAAACCTAGGGCTATAGTATTGGACATGGAGAAAGAAGAGATGGGATCACAAGACTCAGATTCTCAGCCGACCAATATAGAGATAATTCAATTCTGTCCAAACGGTTACTAGCTCCCACGAAGGACAGGACATGGGATATTTTAATCCATCAGGTAAAATAGCCATTTTTATACAGTATTAAGTCAATTCAACTGAAACTCCTTCAACCGTTTAAAATTTTAAAAGTAGAATGCATTTCGAGGTAATGCTTCACTTCAAATCTACCTTCATAAATTACAAATGCACTCTTAATGTGCATGTTTATCCTCTCTATGTGTCATTTGAAGACACTTAAAAATATTTAATAATGGTAAGTAGACTAAACATGTTGAAATTAACAGACTTAGACCACTGTCACTGACTTTGTTGTGGTATGACCAGGAAAAGGCAGTTCAAACCTTCAACTTTGAATGAGGGAGACAAAAACATGTCAAGGCTATGTTTGAAATTAGTCCTTATAGTACTATGAAAATAGCTAAAATGCTTTAACATGTACCTAAGGCCAATTTTTGTCTTTATCAGCAAAATATTTAAACATCCAATTAGGTACTTTGTCATATTTTTGGTTTGCTTCTATTGAGGTAAAGTATGAGACAGATGATTCAGCTTTCCAAAATTAAAAGAGATTTTGCCAGACCACATTGCCATTTTCTCCAGGGACACCATAAGAAGACAGTACCCTTAGTAAAGTAGTACATCAGTGTTGAAGAGAAAAATAGTAGAGCATCACATCACTTTGGTGAAGAAACACATACACGAACTTTTAACTTCAAAATGATATTTCCGGTGAAAACAAATTTATAACAATTTGTGGATACCTCTTTCTGAAGAGAAGAAACTAAATTGATTTGGTAAATCATTCTCTGAAATGCCCTGCAACGTTTTAATTCATAAAACATATACAAAATAGGATACTAACTAGATATGTATGCAGTGAAAAACATAATAATTCTGATCTTGCGACCTCGAGAAAGCAACGTACATATATAAGATCAATATAATACAAGTGACACGGTCTCTGAGGACACTTTTCACTTATTATTTGCATTTTAACACTAAATTTAATCTCAAAATCTTATAGATATAACTCATATCCTTTTTGTTGGTTTCACTCAAACTTAAAAAGTATAATTTGTTAAACAAAGACTGCAAACAAATCCGTATCATTAAGGTTACATCTAACACACTGGAGCTGCTATTAACATAAATTCCTCCTACTCACATGTACGTATATACATAGCAAAACAACCCTGAACAAATTTTTGAGATTATTATTCAAGTTTCACTGCTTAGAAAATTATTCTCAAACAACTAATTGGTAGACTACCTTGCCCAGCTATTTTCCTCTCATATTATATTCTTAAAAGACTTAAAAGACATATATATATATATATATATATATATATATATATATGTATGTGTATATATATATGTATATGTAAAGATTGGGTCATGGAGTGCCTGGGTGGCTCAGTCAGTTAAGCATCTTACTCTTTTTTTTTTTTTAATTTTTTTTTCATGTTTATTTATTTTTTGGAAAGAGAGACACAGGCTCAAGTGGGGGAGGGGCAGAGAGAGAGGGAGACACTGAATCCAAAGCAGGCTCCAGGCTGAGCTGTCAGCAAAAAGCCTGATGCAGGGCTTAAACTCACAAGCCGAGAGGTCGTGACCTGAGCCGAAGTCGGATGCTTCAGCGACTGAGCCACCCAGGTGCCCCAAGCATCTGACTCTTGATTTCAGGTCAGGTCATGATCTCAGGGTGGTGAGATCAAGGTGGTGTAGCCTGCTTGAGACTCTCTCTCTCTCTCTCTCTCTCTCTCTCTCTCTTTCTCTCTTAAAAAAAAAAAAAAAAAAAAAAGTTTGGGGCATGTCAAAGGAATGCACAAAGGAGCCAACCTGAAAAACTTCCCAATGGCCAAAACTGGAACAATGTAAGCCACAAAATAAATAAAGCAGCATTCAATCATAACTGAAGTAGAAAATTAATATCCATGAGCCTATGCTATTATAAATGATTTAATAAAGGAAAGAGGAATAAAGGGGAGAAAGACAAATCTTCAGGGAAACGTTTCAAATACTCCTCTTCAACATGTTTAACCCCACCCGGAGTGGACAAAACTTGATGACCTTTTACAAAGGAAAGGCAGACAACGGTAACTTTACAGTGGGAACACCTGGCAAACACTAAATTACTCAAGCAATAAGGTTAATATCCACAGTGATATCATGTGGATAACATCTATCTGTGGTGAGATTTGATTTCACCTTTGGAACTGCCATTCTAGAAACCCATAACTCCAGTCTGAACATGTGAAAAAATATCAGAAAAACAAAAGTGAGAGACATTTACGTACAACCTAATGACAAGAAAAGACGGCAAGTGTCACAGTTCAAAGTAGACATGGTGACTAAATGTCATGTTGTAGCCTCAAATGAATCTTTAAAAACAAAAAGAATATTAATGGAAGAAGTGATGAAATTCTAACACAGTCTGGAGATTCTTCATTAGCGATGTATCAAGGTTGAGTACTTTGGGTTTTGATTGTGGTAACAAAGGATTACATTATGGAAACTGGGTGGGGACTGTAAGGAAACTGCACTATGTAACCTTTCTGTAAATCTAAAATTATTATAAAATAAACAACTGATTAAAAAAAAACACTTAAGGAATACTCTTGTACAACAGGGTGTAACACTTAGCCCTGCTAGTCATTGGAAGAAAATAGAAGATATAAAAACTATCAATAATTTTGCAAAAGGTTATAATAAAGGTCTTTCTGTTTGCTTAATAATTAAATGTTTTATTGAGTGGTTATTGTCTTGTTAAAATTTTGTTTGTACTCTACTTACATAGTAAGAAATACTTCTTTCTTCAAAAAGCAAAATATTTACTACTAATGGCTATAACCAATTAGCTCATGTTATTCAAATACTAAATAACACAAAAGTAAAAAAGCTTGCACCGTATTTAGTGTATAAGGGAAGTCAGAAAATATGAAACTGAGTCTTAATTTTTATAATCAGAGAAATAAAGCATAAAGATTTTGAAAAACGTAATACCACTGATTAATTTTAAGAATAAGTATGCTTTGGAGGTGACAAATATTGTGTTCCAATGTTAATATTTTCTTAAGAGTCTCCTCTTTTCCATATTTTAAACGTCGATTTCTTTGAGCTTGTTTTTTGGTTCTTAATGCTATTCAACAGCTACCTGAGGCTTATATGAAGTAACAGGTTCTTGAGTGGACTCTAAGTTTAGGATTGTTTTGTGTTTCTCTACTTGTGTATATTCTTGAAATGAAGACAAAAAAGAAAACCAACAAAAAGCTAACAATGCCTATTACTTTTATTATTACCTAGTAATAGCAAATGTGATTTGTTTTTTAGAAACTTCAAACTATTTCAGGATTGTGATAACACCTGCAAAGTGCTTAGCACAGTGCTGACTTCTTATAAAGTGTTCAGTAACCTGGGTGAATTGATACTTAAAACTTTGAGAAAGCAATTTGTAAGGTAAAGCATAATCATAGGAAAGACTAAGAGAACTATGTTGGATGTGAAAGTTTAAAGAAATAGTGGTGGCTCAGTCAGTGAAGTATCAGCTCTTGATTTTGGCTCATGGGTGATCTCACAGTTCTTGAGTTCGAGGCCCACCTCGGGATCCGTGCTGACAGCACGGAGCCTATTTGGAACTCTCAGTCCCTCTCTCTGCCCCTCCCCTGCTCATGCTCTCTCTCTCTCTCTCTCTCTCTCTCTCTCTCAAAATAAATAAATAAAAGTAAAAAAAAGAATGGGTGAAATTTTTGGAAGTAATGGGGTACATGTGCTGTGTGATGAAAATAATTATGACTGTATATTATTGGTTGAAAAAAGATAAAATGCTATAAAAAGGTGTAGTAATGAAAAGACAATGATCAACAAGTGGGACAGAGAATTGACTTTTTGATTAAGAGGAGGAGTAACTAAGAAGAATGGAAACATTTGATGGATTTACAAATGTGGGCAACTAAAGCCTTAAGCAAATAGCTTCAGGGTCTAATATTGCAATCACAATGGTGTTGAGTGCTGAGCTTGCATGATGGCTATTGTGGTGACATCTTTAGAGGTTGGGGAGAGCAGGACAAACATAAGAAATGGCTGTTAGAAAACAAAAGGAACACATAGACAGACTAGAAATAGGATTACTCTTTCCCAGGCTGCCCCATTTATCCTTTGACTGCGCTCATTCTGTTTGAACACTTCTGTAAACGCTTGTTTTTAATATCCTAGGGAATGTTGCCTCAGACTACAAAGGAGGAAGCTAACATATTTCTGTTCTTTATAATTACAGACTCGAGGGGAAGGGCACCAAAAATCATTAAGACTTGAAAATTAGTGCAAGTATGTTCTGTATTTATGCTGGAACAACTGAAAAGCAGACTGCAAAGATACCATGATGGGGGGGGGGTGGAGTTTGAAAACATAAAGCAATTGAATTGAGATGTCTTTTAAAGGAACCAGGGATTGAATGGCTCTCAATCTGCCTTAAGACTTGAGAATTTATTATTCAAAATATCTTCCAGATAAATGTGAGGAATAATGGACTATTAGTGTTCATGAAATTTCACGTAATTGATACTATGCTAGTTTAGAAGGTAGATTTCCATGTCTTGTTAAGCAGAGTTTCTATTTAGAACCCCAAAGGTTTGGGGCGCTTGGGTGGCTCAGTCGGTTAAGCATCTGACTTCGGCTCAGGTCACGATCTCACAGTTCGTGAGTTTGAGCCCTGTGTCGGGCTCTGTGCTGAGAGCTCAGAGCCTGGAGCCTGTTTCAGATTCTGTGTCTCCCTCTCTCTGACCCTCCGCCGTTCATGCTCTGTCTCTCTCTGTCTCAAAAATAAATAAACGTTAAAAAAAATTTTAAATACAACCCCAAAGGTTTGTGTCTGTAATAGAGATAGGTTTAGAAGCTTAGTATTTGTTAGTGATGGTCTAGTGGTGATGGTGGCCTTTTGTTTTTTTTAACAATGATGTGTTTGGATTTTGTGCAAAATGGGCAGGGCCCTTTAAATTATTTTGTCCTTTTATCTTCTCTGCTGAAAAAAAAAAACAACCGCCTATTTCCGTAATCAAAGATGCAAATGAGAAGCCAGAAGTTCAAATATGAACTGTGTTCTGACATGTTACATGTAGCTGACAAACACCGAAGCCTATTGGGTCACCAGAGCAGAGGGTATGTAGAGCCCAGAAGAATCTATTCCATTTGCCCATTGGGGCTCACCTCCTCTGTTTGGATCGGACTCCAGTGCCAGCAGAAGCTCACCGCACTAACACAGGTATCACCAACTCTTATCTATAGCTGTTGCTCTCAGCACATCTCACTGTTACTAGGGCCACTTGATTGTGTATAGAGATTACAAAGAATAGAATTTTTTTTTTATTTTATATTTGAGAGAGAGAGAGAGAGAGCGAGCAGGGGAGGAATAGAGAGAGAGGGAGACACAGAATCTGAAGCAGACTCCAGGCTCCAAGCTGTCAGCACAGAGCCAGACACAGGGCTCAAACTCATGAACCGTGAGATCATAACCTGAGCCGGAGACCGACGCTTAACTGAGCCACCCAGGAGCCCCACAAAGAATAGAAATTTTAAAAAGCAGTCCAGTAAATCTAGCCTTGCAGCACACGAGCCAACCAGTTCAGATTTTACAATTGCTTTTCAAGGGGAGTATCTCCTGTAATTTTTCATGGTTTACCATCGAATACAACTATAGTTTTCCAGGCAAATATTTCAATTTATCTCTTGGATTAACCACATGAGTTAATGGAGCAAAAGAGCACATCGATGAAGGTAGGATACGAATAATTAATTATTTAATCAATGTTTCTCTCTTTCATATCCACGTCTTGTCTTTGCTTATTTATGTGATAGGGCTTCCACATTCTGATATACTCCAGACTTGGCAAACATATGTAAAGCATTATAAATACTTTTCTCTATGATCATAAGTTTCTGGGAGAAGTTATCACGTTGGAAATTATTAAATATCATCAACTGAATACTATGAACATCCAGACACCTATATATATCTAATTATGTTGTAAAAGATAACAATGAAGCATAATTCTCTGAAAAATTAAAATACGTATAAAGTGTTTAATTTGATGGTACGCTGGCAAACCGGTCATGATAAGAAATTTTAAGTTTTTTATGGAATCAGGAGTTTAGTTCATATAAATTTCTTTGTTTGATTTTAAAATACTTGAAACAGGAGTGCCTGGGTGGCTCAGTTGGTTAAGCCTCCGGCTTCAGCTCAGGTCACGATCTTGTGGTTCGTGGGTTTGAGCCCCACATCGGGCTCTGTGCTAACAGCTCAGAGCCTGGAGCCTGCTTTGGATTTTGTCTCCCTCTCTCTCTGTCCCTCCCTCGCTTGCACTCTGTCTCTCTCTCCAAAATAAATAGACATAAAAAAAAAAATACTTGAAACAAATTCATTAATTCTTCAAAAATTTGCAAGGAAAACTGGTTGCTTTTAGCTTATGCTTTCAAATATTATGGAAATAACACAACACACCCACTGGATGACGACTAAACCAAATTGTCCTAATTGTAGGACACTCATTTCCAACATCACGTTAGAAGAGGTGACAATAAGCCTTTAGGAGACTGCTGGAAGTGAATTGCCTTTGAGCCATAAAACAGAAAGAGTAAAGATAAATTGAAAAAAATACATATCAGGAAAGATCATGAGGGAGAAATTTTAGAATAACCTATTATGTAACATTATCTTTACAATACAAATGATGCATACAAATTTTCTGTGTATTATTCTGGGTAGGAACAATTTTTAAGTGTAGTGTAAATATTTCAAGGATCGTTGACAGTGTTGATCTTTTAAAATTAATTTAACACCACATTCGGAAAATTACAAGTGGCAAGCAAAATGACAATTACCTAAGCATCTAAAGATAGATGCAAATAAATAAATAAATAAATATGAACAAAGAGAGATGCTGATAGCTGATAAAAAAATAATCTGAGGCAAAAAGCTTTCTTGGAAGAAAATTGCAAAGGTAAAATCATGCATTAGCAGTTAAATGGCACGAAACACTAATTTCAGTGGTCTAGAGAAAACCCATGGGCAGAACCTCAAAACTTACTTTTAAAAAAAACTGCCAATTTTTGTGTCTTTTAGAATTGTATCCTAAAATTTCTCAGAGATGAATGAAACACATACAACATATATGGATATCAAACATCCTCCTAAGAAGCAGATGCCCAAAAAAAGTGAGTATTTTTCCCCAATCCTTACTGAATTCTTTTTTTTTAATATAAATCCTTTTGGATTTAAAAAAAAAAATTTAAAGTTTATATTTATTTTGAGAGAGGCAGAGACAATGGGAGTGAAGGAGGGATAGAGAAAGGGAGAGAGAGAATCCCGAGCAGGATCCACACCATCACTGTTGAGTCCAACGTGGGGCTCGAACTCACAAAACTGTGAGAGTATGACCTGAGTCGAAACTGAGAGTTGGGTGCTCAACCGACTGAGCCATCCAGTCCCCCCCCTTACTGAATTCTGATATTATTTTCTGTTCCTTGTTAAGCATTTCTTCTAAAGAAGTTCATTATAATTTAGCATATGACACATTATGTCTAACTTATTTTCAAGATTCTGTCCTTTGAAAGACTTACCTGATGGACTTTACCTCGTAAGCAGAAAACAATTCCATTGATCTCCTTTATTTGGGAAACACCCTAACCTGCCAACTCTCTTCATGCATTCATAACTTACATGCTTTCTCAGAAATAATAAGAACATGAAGCGGTGACCACATCCCTGTTTACTCAAAAGTGAAAACTTACACTTCAAGTTCCAATCAGACAAAGGTAATGAGAATGGAATCTTCTATAGAAAAAGGTGAAGTGCCCGTAGAGGACCTAGCTTCCCATTGCTTAGCCTATGTGTATGTGATTCAAGTAACATAAAACAAAAGCCACTGTGCCAAGAGTCAGCTTACCCACTTTCACAATATTGCTTCAACTGTGTCTTATACTCTAAAGAAAAAGCCGTGTTGAAAAACCGATACCCGTGGTTAGTATATTCCAGAGAATTAAAGTCATGTGGGTGCCATAGCCATACATTCATTACTGAGGCAAGGATGGAAATTATTTCTTTTCAGTTTGTTTGGAAACATCTGAATCTCCTGATGTCACTACTGACTCATTCTATGATGTTTCAAGAAATAATACTTGATTAACATTATTTGATTCATGTCTGTGATTATAGTTTCTTCTTTTTTTAATGTTTATTTATTTTTGAGAGGGAGAGAGAGAGAGAGCAAGCAGGGGAGGGGCAGAGAGAGAGGGAGACACAGAATCCGAGGCAGGCTCCAGGCTTCAGGAGCCCCACGTGCGGCTGTAACTCACAAACTGTAAGATCATGACTTGAGTTGAAGCCGGAGGCTTAACAAACTAAGCCACCCAGGCGCCCCCTACGATTTCTTCTACGTAATGGCAATGGCTGTTCCTAATGATGAGAACAGTAGTGAGACTCCAGTGAGGAAACTGCGGATGTTTATGTATGTATGAAAACATATGATATTACAAACTAATAAATATCTTCTGATTGTGGGTCAATAAAAGGGATTTCTACTTTTATGTATGAAAGTGATATATTTTAGAAGCATTTTTACATTTTTAAAACAAGTGTATAGATCTAATATTCCACTTTGAATCCCTAAACCATTGAGATGAATCAGGGGATTTTTTTTAATAACGTGAGAATAAGTGACTTCCCTAAGAAATACTTGGTAACAGAGTAGGGAGGAGAACACAGACGTGTTACTCTTGGTTCACTATTGTTTCCAACTGATCAAGGTTCTTCTCAACTTATAAATCCCAGTTTGAGGACATTCAAGAGTTAGGGCCTTTAATTTACGGGAAAGTCTCCCTCAAAATCCTGGTCTTTAATTCAGTCGTTTTTTTTTATGCTGACCTCCTCAGTGTCTCACTTTCTCTCTGGCCAGGGCCTTCAGTGCCATTTGTCTGGTGTCTCGCTGTAGTGATTCTTGGAATCCTCTGTTTCCTTCTCCTTGTAACAACTGCAGTCTTGGGATCCATTGGTAAGTTAATCAGGATCTGTGCCCTGAACCGAATATCTCCTGCTTTAAGAATTACTATTTCTTTTACAGAATTTTTTAAATATTCATTTATTTTGAGAGAGAGAGAGAGAGAGAGAGAGAGAGAAGAGAGCGTGCAGAGGAGGGGCAGAGTGAGAGAGAGGGAGAGAGAGAATCCCAAGCAGGCTCTGTGCTCTGAGCACAGATCCTGAAGTGGGGCTCGATCCCACAAACTGTGAGATCATGACCTGAGCCTATATCTAGAGTCAGACACTCAACTGACTGAACCACTAGCCATTCTTAGCAATACCCCAGGAATTACTATTTTTACTGCTTTTCTTCTTCTGGGGGTTCCATAGCTATGATCTCTAGTTCTACCCAGGAAACCATGCCACCTTCACCACTAATGTAATTACTTGGCCATTTACAAAATTCCTCAGAAGCTTCTGATGTATCCTTTACTCTTTTTTCTGTCATTGTTGTTGTTGTTTTAATTTTATTTAAATCCAAGTTAGTTAACACATAGTGTAATAATGGTTTCAGGAGTAGAATTTAGTGATTCATCTCGTATGTATAAATAACACCCAGTGCTCATCCCAACAAGTGCCCGCCTTCATGCCCATCACCCATTTAGCCCATCCCCTCACTCAACACCTGCCCAGCAACCCTCAGTTTGGTCTTTGTATTTACAAGTCTCTTATAGTTTGTCTCCCTCTCTGTTTTTACCTTATTTTTCTTTCCCTTCCCCTATGTTCATCTGTTTTGTTTCTTAAATTCCACATATGAGTGAAATCTTATGATATTTATCTTTCTCTGCCTGACTGATTTCACTGAGCGTCCTACATTGTACTTCCATCCACATTGTTGCAAATGGCAAGATATCATTCTTTTTGATGGCTGAGTAATATTCTGTTGTATATATATACCACCTCTCCTTTACCCATGTGTCAGTTGGTGGACATTTGGAGTCCTTCCATAACGTAGGTATTGTTGATAGTATTGCTATAAACTTTGGAGTACATGTGCGCCTTTGAATCAGCATTTTTGTATCCTTTGGATAAATAGCTAGTAGTACAATTGCTGGGTCATAAGGTAGTTCTATTTCTAATTTTTTGAGGAACCTCCATACTGTTCTCCAGAGTGGCTGCTCCAGTTTGCATTCCCACCAGCAGTGTAAAAGTGATCCTCTTTCTCTGCATCCTCGCCAACATCTGTTGTTGCCTGAGTTGTTAATGTAAGCCATTCTGACAGGTGTGAGGTGGTATCTCATTGTGGTTTTGGTTTGTATTTCCCTGATGATGAGTGATACGGAGCATCTTTTCATGTGTGTGTAGGCCATCTGGATGTCTTCTTTGGAAAAGTGTCTGTTCATGTCTCTTGCCCATTTCTTCACTGGATTATTTGCTTTTTGAGTGTTGAATTTGTTAAGTTCTTTATAGCTTTTGGATACTAACCCTTTATCTGACATGTCATTTGCAAATATCTTCTCCCATTCTGTCACTTGCCTTTTCGTTTTGCTGATTGTTTCCTTTGCTGTGCAGAAGCTTTTTATTTTGATGAGGTCCCACTAGTTCATTTTTGCTTTTGTTCCCCTTGCATCTGGAATAATGTCTAGTAAGAAGTTCCTGTGGCTGAGGTCAAAGAGGTTGCTGCCTGTTTTCTCCTCTAGGATTTTGATGGTCTCCTGTCTTACATTTAAGTCTTATATCGATTTTGAGTTTATTTTTGTGTATGGTGTAAGGAAGTGGCCCAGGTTCATTTTTCTGCACGTCGCTGTCCAGTTTTCCCAACACCATTTGCTGAAGAGACTGCCTTTTTTCCATCGGATATTCTTTCCTGCTTGGTCGAAGATTAGTTGACCATACGTTTGTGGGTCCATTTCTGTTCCTATTTTGTTCCATTGATCTGAGTGTCTGTTCTTGTGCCAGTACCATACTGTCTTGATGATTATTAAAGCTTTGTCATACAGCATCAAATCATTTTGAACACCTAGGAAACTGATTTGAGGATTAATGAATGCAAAAATCTGAGTAATTGGAGCCAGAGAACTTGGCAGGTATGTGGTGCAGAGAGGTGAACTGGGGGAGTGAAAAGCCATGGAGCCAAGGATAAGGAGCCGTTTTCAAGGAGAGAGGACAGAGAGAGAGAAAGAGAAAGGGAGAGAATGCAGCACATCAGGATCATGCAAGAAAAGCACTCCCCCAAAAAGTAGTTGGAGAGAAAGAGAGAGTGAGTGAAAAGGTGAAAACACTTGTAGGGGACTGGACAAAAAATCTGTCCCCCCAAACCACTGCCAGGATCCTATAAACAGTGGAGTATAAGTCTGAAGTCTTGATCTCAGTGCCTGGCAGTGTCTGATGAGGAAGTAGGACAAATCCCTAGGAGCAGGCAGCACTATCTGAGGGATCCATGTTCCACAGGGGGAAAAGTGGTTCCCCTGATTGGACTTCATTTGGTAGAGGCCATGTGGTCTCCCTACAGGCAAAAGTCCAGGCAGACCCTGTGGAGAGTAGCCGCATTTACTGATATTGGAACAAAGACACTGGAGGGCAGCAAAACCTGGTGTGGGCTGCGTGTTGTGATTTGCCATAAACTCTGGGACTCTGCCACTGTGTGATCACGGGAGCATTTTTCTGGGACAAGCCGGTGCCCAGCCATTGCTTGGTGAGACACTCCCCCAGAGAGTTGGCTTGGGTCCAAGCCACAGGGGTCTCTGAAGTTCAGGGTTTTGAAACATAGCCTCCTCTGAGATAAAACTCTGGAGGGAGGTGCTGGCTGGCAAGTGGACAACTTGGACATGAACAGAATAGATGCAAGGATCAGACAGAGGCCTGAGTCAAAGGGGAGGTGTGCTTGATTGCAGGTCGGTGAGGGCATGTGGTTCCTGCACCAGAGATTATGAAGCTTGGTGAAGCCATTTTCACGTCTAGTGAAATGGTGTGCGCACAGATGGACCCCAGTAAGTAAAGCAGAGCCACGAAGTGGAGAACTGAGTCATAACACCAAGCCCTGCCCACCTGTGCCCTTTAGGCACATCCCCCAGAAGACCAGCAAAAATCCCTTCCACCTGCTTATAGTCTACAGACTACAGTGTGCTGCAGTTTCAGTTCTGGAAACTGAACTAAAGGAAACTGGACATGACTTCAATCGAGTGGTCATTCTGTTTATTGGTTCATTTATCTGCTCATTTTTTTTGTTTCTGTTTTTGTTTACGCTGTTTTCTTTTTTATTTGTTTTTTTTTTCCTTTCTCTTTCTTGGATACAGAAAGAGCAAATTCTTTATTTTTATTTTATTTTTTAATTGACTTTTATTTTTTTATTTTATTCTATTTCATCATTTAATTTTTTAATTTTTTTAACTTATTTTTTCTTTCTCTTTTTCTCTATTCTATATAGCCTTTTTCAACAAGCAGACCAAAGCATACCTAGGAACTAGCTTCCTTCATTTGCTTTTATGTATGTGTTTTGTTCTTACTTTTTCAATTTTAATTTTTTTTTTTATTTTCATCCTCCAAAATGACAAGATGGAGGAACTCACCACAAAAGAAAGGACAGGAAGAAATGATGGCCAAGGATTTAATCAACACGGATATAAGTAGGATGTCTGAACTAGAATTTGAAACCACGATTATAAGAATACTAGCTGGGGTTGACAAAAGCATAGAAGACACCAGAAAATCCCTTTCTGTGTTGATAAAAGAATTAAAATCTAGCCAGGCCAAAAGTAAAAATGCTCTAAGCTTTACTCTTAAAGCCTGGATCGCATTCAGGATGTTTCCAGGGAAGGTTGCCTTTGAGGTTTCGTTTATGATCAATCGTGCTGGGTGTAGAGAAAATTTCTCTCTCCTCTATGACACCTCCTCTCGATGAACTCTCCAGTCCTGTTGGCTTTACCTCCATGTCTCCGGTTGGCAGCTCAAATTTACTTTTTAAATTGTTTATTCTCATAAATGTTTCATACAATCATTAATACATGTCTCCTGTACTATTCCAATCGCCGGCTAATTAATAAACTTTCAAATTCCTAGTGAAACTGCCAAATAAATTTCAGATCATGTCATCCAAGTGCCAAGAAACCATTAACAGTTTTTTTATTCGCTCCTGATTTATGTTAAAATTTCCCTCCTTACTTACCTTTGTTTCCACGAATCATAATCTTATTTCAACCAAATAATTTAAAAAAAATTTTTTAACGTTTATTCATTTTTGAGAGACAGAGACAGAGCATGAGCGGGGGAGGGGCAGAGAGAGAGGGAGACACAGAATCAGAAGCAGAACGCAGGCTCTGAGCTGTCAGCACAAAGCCTGATGTGGGACTCGAACTCACGAACTGCAAGATCATGACCTGAGCCGAAGTCATCTGCTCAACCGACTGAGCCACCCAGGCGCCCCTCAACCAAATAATTTTAAGCTTCACAGTTCATAGCTCAAGTGCCATAGACTCTCACTGCTCTTATCAAGATTTAGTACATTTTCTTAAATAAATATTTAACACAAGTTTCAAAGACTTTAAGTGGTTGATTTTTTAAAGGTATATTTATTTTTGAGAAAGAGACAGAGTATAAGCGGGAGAAGCAGACAGAGAAGGAGACGCAGAATCCAAAGCAGGCTCTAGGCTCTGAGCTGTCAGCATAGAGCCTGACACAGGGCTCGAACCCATGGTCCACGAGATCACTACCTGAGCCAAAGTCAGACACTTGACCAAGTAAGCCACCCAGGCACCCCAAGTGGTTGATTTTTTTAATGATTGTTTTCATTCATTATGGTTCTGCTAAGGAGCAGTCCCACGGAACTAATCATGCCACCATTCTGGCAGAAACACTCCTCTATGTGTATTTTTAATGTACTCTTTAGAAGTTTTGAAAACCTCTATATTCCTTAGACACAACCCCTTTCATGACAACTTACACATAATGGATGCTTATCTAGTATCTTCTGGATTGAAATAGAGATCCAAAAAAACGCACACAAATACAGCAAAGAGAGAAGGGTGAAGAACAAAGAAAGAAGGGTGAAAAACAACCTCAGCATGATTCAACTGATATAATCAGAGTGCCTCACGATACCATGATGCAAGTTTTTTATTCCTTATTCATTAATGAACACCTAGAAGAATTTCCAAGCTACATTTTTTTCCACTGTTTTCTTTCTTCAAGCTCTGAGAGATGAGTTTCATGCAAACATTATTTTTATTTTATTGTTTTTTCACAAATTCAGTTTAGTAAATACATCATAGTATGATCATTTTAAAATGTAGTGCATAGACAGGGCGCCTGGGGGGCTCAGTCGGACTTCGGCTCGGGTCATGATCTCACAGTCTGAGTTCGAGCCCCGCGTCGGGCTCTGTGCTGACACCTCAGAGCCTGGAGCCTGCTTCAGATTCTGTGTCTCCCTCTCTCTCTGCCCGTCCCCCGCTCATGCTCTGTCTCTCTCTCTGTCAAAAATAAAAATAAACATTAAAAAAAATTTTTTTAATGTAGTGCATAGGGGTGCCTGAGTGGCTCAAATCAGTTAATCATTCAACTCTTGATTTCGGCTCCAGTCCTCATCTCGCAATTCATTACATTGAGCCCCACATCAGGCTCTGCACACTGACAGCATGGAGGCTGCATGGGAGTCTCTCTCTCCCTCTCTCTATGGCCCTCCCCCACTCACATGCACCGGCACTTCTTCTCTCTCAAAATAAATAAATACACATTTTTTTTAAATAAAATAAGTAAAATATAGTGCATGCATCCTTAACTTGAAACGATTTGAAGATCAATGGATATAATTTATTTTTTACTAGTTATAGGTTACTTGAAATTCATTGTGGTGAAAAATGTAGGACTCCATTTATGGTGGTGGTATTAATTTTTCCTTTAAAGTAAATTTACTTAAGTTGAAAAATAGTCAACACAAAATACTGTTTATATAATTATATGGATTGAGTAAAAATATGGCAAAAATTTTCATGTAGTATATAAATGACTGGGGTTTGTAACAAATACAAAACACTAATTCAAATGAATACAGGTGCCCCTATATTTATGTTTATTTATTTATTTCTTTTTTGAGAGAGAGGGAGACACAGAATCCAAAGCAGGCTCCTGGCTCTGAGCTGTCAGTACAGAGCCTGACACAAGACCAGAACTCATGAACCATGAGATCATGACCTGAGCCGAAGTCAGGTGCTTAACCAACTGAGGCAACCAGGTGTGCCTACCCCTATATTTGTAAGAGCAGTATTATTAGCAATAACCAAGAAATGGAAACAGCTCACATATCCATCAACTGAGGAATGGATAAAGAAAAGATGGTACACACACACACACCCACACACACACACACACACACACAAGGAAATATTATCTAGCCATTAAAAATAATGAACCCTTGGGGCACCTGGGTGGCTCGGTCCGTTGGGCGTCTGACTCTGGCTCAGGTCATGATCTCCCGGTTTGTGGGTTCGAGCCCCACATCGAGCTCTGTGCTGACAGCTTGGAGCCTGGAGCCTGCTTCAGATTCTGTGTCTCCCTCTCTCTCTCTCTCTGCCTCTCCTCCACTTGTGCTCTGTCTCTCTCTCTCTCTCTCTCAAAAATAAATTTTAAAAAATGTAAAACAAAAAATTAAAAAAAAAATAATGAACCCTTATCATTTGCAATGACATAGAAGGGCTTAGAGAGTATAATGTTCAGAGAAAGGCAAGTACCATATGGCTCCACTCATATGTGGAATTAAAGAAACAAAACAAATGAACAAACAGAAGAAAAAAGAGATGAACAAAAAGACCCTTAAATAAAAAAGAACAAGCTGGTGGTTGCCAGAGAAGATGTGGGTTGGGAGATGGGTCAAATAGTAAAAAAAAAAAAAAGACTTAGAGTAACTTATCTTGATGAGCACTGATTAATGTAGAGTTGTTGAATTATTATATTGTGCATCTGAGACTAAAGTAACACTGTATGTTAATTACACTTCAATAAAGAAAGAAAAGAAATGAACGATTGGGTTTAAAAAGCAGTTCTTAATAAGAGTTTGAGTTTTTAAAAGGAGTATTTTTTATTTTAAAAATAACATATACCTTTTGAAATATACTTATTTCTCCTTAAAAATAAGTCAAATATGATGTGTAAGCATTAAACTGTTCTCTTTAAAAGACACGTTCTGGGGCACCTGGGTGTCTCCAGTCGGTTGAGCATCTGACTTAGGCTCAGGTCATGATCTCACAGTTTGTGGGTTCCAGCCCCACATCGGGTTTTGCGCTGACAGTGCAGAGACTGATTCAGATTCTCGGTCTTTCTCTCTGCCTCTCCCTTACTCACATGCGCACATGCACTCTGTCTCTCAAAAATAAAAATAAACATTAAAAATAAATAAATAAATAAATGATAAATAAAAATAAAAGACATTCTGATATATGTTAATTTAAATATATATTCCATTTTACATATGCACACCATATTTTTATCCATTCATCTGTCAGTGGACACTGAGGTTGATTCCATTTCTCAGCTACTGTAAATAATTCTGCTATAATGATAAGGGTGCATATATCTTTCTGAATTAGTGTTTTCATTTTCTTTGGATAAATATACAGTATTTGAATTACTGGAATGTATGGTATTTCTATTGTTTATCTCTTGAGGAGCCTACTGTTTTCCACAGTAATTTACCAATTTCCATTCCCTGCAACAGTGCATAAGAATTCCCCTGAATGTTATTCAGCCATAAAAGAGAAAAAGATCTTGTCCTTCATGACAGTACAGTTGGACCTAGAGGGTATTATGCTAAGTGGAATAAACCGGTCGGAGAAAAATAAATACCAAATGATTTCACTTATATGTGGAATTTTTTAAAGAAGTACACACAACCAAAAAACAGAAACAGACCCATAAATACAGAGAACAAACTCACGGTTCCCAAAGGGGAAGGTGGTAGGTGGAGAGCAAAATGGGTGAAGAGGAGTGGAAGGTACAGGCTTCCAGTTATGGAGTGAGTAAATCACGGGGATGAAAGGTGTACCATAAAGAATGTTGTTAGTGGTATCATATTAGCTTTGCAAAGTGCCAGGTGGTAACTACACTTGTGTAAACATAGCATAATAGATAAAATTGTCAACATCTGAAAGTAACGTGAAATTATGTGTGGACAATATTTCAATAACAGTTTTAAAAAATTTAAAAAATTTAAAAAATTAAAATGTAAGCATTCACCATGAATATTTTTAAAGGTTCTAGTAGAAAATCACCCTTTGCATACCACAGTAAGTGGGACATGTAGGGCTAACCACAACCAAAAATATTATTGAACAAAATTAATAAATTCGTCAAGGTACTTTTATCACGTAGCCAGGACCAACATTCTATGTTGTTGCAAATATCAAAGAATTCATATAATAAAGTATTACAAACAGTTTGTGTAGCATTGTAAACAATCAAATATTGCTTTTATCCTTTTATAATCAAAACACAAAAATAATGAAAACTAAACCACATAACCGTTCAGGGAAGTTTTTATCATAGTAGCATAGTAAGGATATTCCTTAGATAGAATCAGAAGTGAACAGTTCAGAAAATGATTCTGTATGAGAAACATTGAGCTGTATAAGAACTTTTGAGTTCAAAGTGACTAACAGCCAAGTATGGAGTTAGTAATGTTATAGTTGTAGGATTGCAGCATAAGAAAATTTGGGAAAGAAGTTGTGTCTCTGAATTATTCTTCATGATTCCCATATCTTTGCACTTGTACTCATCCTTTACTTAGCAATCAAGTGATGTTTTAAAATCTGATTATTTGGCTTTCCTTTTAACTGGCTCTCAAAAGCTAAACAACCCCCATATCAATGACACTCAAGGAGTAACAAGTTCTGGGGTAGTGAAGCAGTCTTTATAACGATTAAGGCCATTAACATAACTAGCAGAATATTGAACATTACTGATATTTTGCAAGTGAATTGTGGAACTTAAAAACATTAGGGGCGCCTGGGTGGCTCAGTCGGCTAAGCGTCCGACTTCAGCTCAGGTCACGATCTCACAGTTCGTGGGTTCGAGCCCCGCATCGGGCTCTGTGCTGACAGCTCAGAACCTGGAGCCTGTTTCAGATTCTGTGTCTCCCTCTCTCTCTGACCCTCCCCCATTCATGCTCTATCTCTCTCTGTCTCAAAAATAAATAAACGTTAAAAAAAATAAATTTAAAAAAAAAGAGAAAAAAAAACATTTAGACTGCAGTTCTTATATTAATAACTTAATGTCCATATAAGGGGTTTTTATGATGCGCTTTCTGTTTTCCTTTACAGCCTTATACTCCTAAAATCCCTTGTACACAGCATATCTTCTGGATGTACTGACTAATTGAACCAAGTTAATGCGTCATTTTGTCACCATTTGTCTACTTTAGAAAATTGAGTGCACAGATCTAGAATTTTATTGTCTACCTTTTTCACTCTACTATCTCTGTATGATCCATAGACAAAAAGCAACTTTAAGATTAACACTAATATGTGAGGTCTGGCTGACCTGTCACACTATTCTAGAACCTACCTTTAGCCAGTCAACCCTTTTCTGAATTCTAAGAGTAGCTCTTTGCTCTATCACCCACCATATAAAGTCCTCTAATCTCATACTATCTCCATTATAGTGAGTGAGTTCCTTGAAGGCAGAAACTTTTCATTTCTCACTGTTGCTGTTGTTCTCACTTATTACGGTGTGGTAAGATGTCTTGTCATCAATTAATGTATTTTCACTAAATGAGGTGTAAGTCTGTAAATCATATGCAGAGAAGAGTTGCCAAAAAAAAGCACAATAATAAAAATGGTCCTTAGTCCTGAACGTTAACTAACATATTAAAATTATAATGTTGTCTTTTATTCAGTCCCATATGGTTTCCCTCAAGCTAATGATATAAAATAAAGTTTTCCAGGGTCATACGACAAATGAAACGCAGAAGCTTCCACTGGACAATAGGACCCAGCAAGACGAGTCCACATTTAAAAACACGACTATCATAGAGTTTCCACTTAACACAGGTATGAATGTGTTTCCACTTAACACAGGTATGAATCTGAATGGATTGAAGAATAAGACCAACAGGTTTCTTCTCTATTTCCCTCAATCTTCTTCTTTTCTGCTCATTTAGATTTTCTCACAGATTAAACGAACTAGAGCCCCATTTTCAATCTTATTCAACTGAAAAAACTCAGTCTTTCCCAGAGCTTAGATTTTTCAGTATGTACTATATCACCATCTCTCAAAATGGTATTTTTTTTCTGCAAAAAAACCCCTGTAGATCTCCCTTATCATATTCTCTGATCATTATCACACCCCTTAATACTGGTACGTAGTCAGGTGCTATGTTAAGATGAGCTTTGTACCTACAGATTTTCCTTGTCTGAAAAATACAGAGAGGTTACTTTCCACTGTGAAGTCCTTTTGGCAGCGGTTGTGAGGGAAAATGCCAATCTTTTTAGAAGGTTTTCCTAGAGATTTTTGGATGTTTGTAAGATATGTGACCTTCTTCCCAAGTCATGGCTCTTTTCAGAAAGCAGAAATAAAGCCCATCAGTCTCATAGAATAAACGTTCCTAGAATAACTAGGATTCAATCTCTCAGCCCAGGGGTGCCTATGAGGGTACTTACCGAGTGGTCTCCGGGCGATATCTTTTGTTTTCAAGGACACAAGAGGAACATATGTAAAACTCAATGGTCATGCTGTGGAGATAAATGTTACCATTTTTCACGTGATTTCAACACTTTTCAAGACAGTAAGAATATCTGCAAGAATATGGGTGCCACACTTGTTAAGATAGAAGATGAAGAAGAACTGGTGATGTATATGTTCTGTTTTCTACCCCACACTGTATTTGTCTAGCCTTTAGTTGTAGGTTAAATCTTAGCACTCAATAATATTCGAGTGATTTGAAGAGTTTACAGTCATCAGCTAACTCGGATCCAGACAGTGGTCACATTAAAGTGAGACATACCAATTGAAATGAGGTTAAAAGTTCATGTAACTCAACTGATTCATCCACAGTTAGAATTTCCACAGTATAGCAAATGTAAAGTCACACATGAAGCAATGAGAAAATATTTATCTTTGGGGCGCCTGGGTGGCTCAGTCGGTTAAGCATCCGACTCTTGATTTCTCTCAGGTCATGATCTCACAGTTAGTGAGTTGAAGCCCTGCATCAGGCTCTGTGCTGAAGGTGGGGAGCCTGACTGGGATTCTCTGTCTCCTTCTTTCTCTGCTCCTCCCCCACTCATGCTGTGTGTGTGTGTGTGTGTGTCTAAAAATTTATAAACTTTAAAAAAAATTATTTACCTTTAAAGCATATTGCTTTATCACAGATAACTCTATATCCCATATCAACAATTTCATAGAAATTTATTTTCAGCCTCTCTGAGAAAAATCATTATACCTCTAACAAAATCAAGAAATATAGCATTGTCACTGAGCTTGATGTAAAAGAAAACCTCTATATAAATTTAAAATTGAAGATCAGCTCATTCCAACTCATATTACATTAACTCATATTAGCTTCCAAAGAACCTAACTAAATGTTTCATAATCCTTATCATTATGCCTTGCTTTGAATATTGAAATGATTTACTATTATTTCTACCAAAGAGCTAATATATATTAACATTCTAAGTTAAGGGTAATCATTTAATATCCTCTCAAATATAGATTGACTGTAAAAATCACTCGGTTTTTGGTACTAGTCCAACTGTCCATATACTTGGCTTTCAACTGCTTTAAAATAGCTATAAAAATATAAAGAACTTTAAAATCATCAACAAAACCAAGCAAATGTGGAATCCAGAAAGAAGACATTTGTAAAGTTTGAATTAATCTCCTTTTTACTCCAATACAAAATTGTATGTATGGTAAGGGTGTTTACTAGATTTACTGTGATCATTTCTCAATACAAGCAAATAGTGAATCATTGTGTTGTACACTTGAAACTAATATAATCTTATATGTCCATTATATCTCAGATTTAAAAAAAGACAATTATAATTGTAATATTAATAGGATAAATTTTTATTTTTATTTTATGTTTTTATGTTTATTTATTTTTGAGAGAGAGACAGCGTGAGCAAGGGAAGGGCAGAAGGAGAGGGAGACACAGAATCCAAAGCAGGGTTCAGACTCCGAGCTGTCAGCACAAAGCCTGACACGGGACTTGAACTCATGAACTGTGAGATCATGACCTGAGCCAAAGTCAGCCACCCAACCGGCTGAGCCACCCAGACACCCCAATAGGATAAATTTTTAAATCCTAATTTGATTACAGAGATGGTAAAGAATTTATATAAAAATATAATATATTGAAAAGATGTTAGAGTGATAAAAGAGTGAATGTGAAATCTGTTCAGCATAAATTAATAAGCACATTAAGTGGCAAAATACATTATCATCTTCTTAGATGAGAACTATAGAATACACATGAATAGTGACCACATTTTCACAAATATTATATAGCTATACTCATCCTAACCCGAATTATTATAGAAGCACTGGAAAACATGTGAGATGTGTTAGTCTGTGTAACTCTGGCTTTAACTATGAGTGTGTATTCCATAACTGAGTACATCTTCAGCCTTTCCATAGGCTTACAGAAATTTCAGAATGTTGTAAAAGATGTATTCATTAATCCTCTCTTGACTTACCCATAGGCGATGCATCTGTTGACAAAAGAAATCTCAACTTGGGGTTCACAGTTATACAGAGGGTCCAAGTATGAGTTTCAGGATCTAGAAACTGTATCTTTCCTACAGGTTATCTTCATTGAGAATTAATGCCATGTATACGCAAACCCTGAAATTGATGCCAAAGCTTTGTATTTAGATGCACACATCTCTGGGTAGAGTGACTAAGCTTTCATCATCTTCCCAAAGGAGTAGAAGACAAACAGAAAAATAAAAACAGAGGGTGAAAATTAAAGCAGAATGGAGAAAAATAGAAAGTACGGCCAGAAACCCTCAATTTAACCCCCTTTCACTTGTTGTCTTGTGTGACTAAATCAACTGGAGTGTCAGTCTCTTCACTTGGAAAAGGTGGAGAGTAGGCAATGAAACTGGCTGTCATGGTAACTACAACTGGAGTGAGCAGAGCATAACGTGTGGAAAGTTGAACTGCTATACTTACTGTACCCCTTAAATCAATAATTGTGTGTCTACTGTTTTCAAATAAATAAAAAAGAAATGAGTGACCTATTATAACCCCCCTGTGAAAGACTGCATTTTCCTTACAGTACAATGCAAGGAACATTTGCATTTGCATTTGCAAGGAACAAGTACAATTGCAACATTTACATGGGCAAATGCTTTGTAAAAATTAAAGTAAAAGGTGAATATTGATTATTTAATACTTACTAAGTAGTTTCCAGCCAGCTATAGAAATGCTCATCTGATGGGGTAAGGACTCCTTCCTCAAGATGCCCATTTTGCAAGAAATAAATGTGGTGCTTGTGTAACAAAAATATAAGACAACATTGGTAAAAAAAAAAAATCTCATATCTATCACACCTGCACCCCAAGGTAAAAATCAGACTTTGTTCAGAACTCATCTTTGAGCTACAGGAATAAGTTATGAAAAGAAATTAAAAAATAAACATAGTGAAAAGAAGGGAGTCTTCTTTAATGACTCATTCATGCCTCGGTATTTAATAAAATATCAATAACTGAGATTTCATTATTTTACAATTTAAATAGAATCGGGATGAAGTTAATTTTCTGTTTTATGTTATACACAATAATAAAATAATAATAATGACAGGATTGTTACTTATATTCAGGAACATAAAAAGATTTTTGCTCATAAAATATGTTCCTTTTATTACAGAACTTCATTCGAAGTCAGATGCACTTGTACACTTGGATTGGGCTCTCCCGTAAAGGAACCAACAGGTCATGGAAATGGGAAGATAACTCAAATCCCTTTCTCCAAGTGTAAGTTTCTAGAATAGATACTAACTAGTAGGTTCTATAATCACAGATGTGCATTTACATTTCTGAAAGTATATAGGAAAAACATGCACACATAAATATATAGGCATACATACATATACACATATATGTGTGCTCACACACACACAGAGATCACACACACACACACACACACACACACACACTTCCAAAGGACTTATGTTCAGGCAATGAGTATGTGGAGAGAGAGAGAGGCTTTCCAACTTTATGCTTTCTTCTTTATCAGTTACTCTGGGATAGCCTAGGGTGTAAAGGGACAGTTTCTACAAGGAAAGAAAAGACACATCACCTTAATTTTGGACCAATATTTTCTATTCTGTCTACATCCGCGTATATTTCACATCATTTATATGTTCCTATTTCAGGATAGGTGACTGGAAAGAGACAAAAGGTGGAAACTGTGCAAGTATGACAAAAATGAGGATGATTGCTTCTGACTGTTACAAACTACTGCCCTTTACTTGTGAGAAGAGAATTCCCTGTGTGGCTACCTCATAATAGGAACAACAAAAGACAAGGACGATATTTTTTCTTGTAAAGAACCAGACTTCTTAAAGTCCTAGAGTCTTCCTCTCTCATTTCAGAATGTCCTTGCTTTTTTATGGGCTGTACCAATATGCCAGCCTCTGGCAGAGATGATGCTGGAATATTGGGTGCACCAGCGTGAGCGACATCAGACCCCTCACCTCTGCCCTTTCACGTGGAGACAGCCACGTTATGAGCACAGGTTGGTGGAGTAAGAGTATCAGCTTTCCTGATGAGGATTAAGAAGGAAACTTCTCCATACTGTTTCTACAACTCACATGGATTTAGGAAGGAATCCCGCAAACTTCAGTCACCAGCATGCACGTTTTGTCTGGAAATCAATGCCACCAGTCATTACAAGGATTATTCTCTATGAATGTGTATGCATTTCTATTTGATTCCTTCCTTTTTAAGAGGAAGACTGTGTTGTATCCTAGAAAGCAATAGGATCTCGAATCAGATTGGAGTCTCAGTTAGCTATGTGCCCTCTGGCAACTTGAAACTTCTGGGTCATAATTTCCTCATCAGTGGGTAACTACAAACTGCATTTGCAAAGTGGCTGTACCATTTTGCATTCGTATCAGCAGGGTATGAAATTCCATTTGTTTGAATCCCTCCAACATTTAATGCTGCCAGTTTTTAAAACCAGTTTTGTAAGGGTACAGCATAATTAAGTGTGGTTTTAATTTGTATTTTTCTAATGAATAATTCTAGCCATATTTTCATGTGTTTTTTTGTTAATCATGTATCTTTTGTGGTAAAGTATTGATTCAAATTTTTGCCTACTGTTATTTCATTGTTTTCTTGTTGATGAGTAATGAAAGTTCATTATATGTTTGATACTGATATTTTATCAGACATGTGTTTTATGAATATTGTTTCCAGTCTCTCATTCTTACCTTTTATTCTCTTAACATTGTCCTTAGAAGTTTTAGAAGAAAAGAAGGGCAGAGTTTTAGTTTGATAAAGTGTAATCATTTTTTTTTAAGTCATGACTTCTGAGGGGTTTTTGGTCCTATGAAAATTTCAATTTACCTGAGGTTGAATTTTTTTCTCCTATGTGGTCTCTAAAAGCTGTAAGTTTACAGTGAATTCTACACTCTACTTCAAATTAATTTTTGTATATGACATGTTTCCTTTCTTTAAACTTTTGCATATAAATGTCTAATTATTCTAGTATCACTTGTTGAAAACAGTGTTCTCCTACTGAAATATCATTGGAGTTTTTGTCAAAAATCAATCAAACATATATTTGTGAATCTATTTCGAAACTCTCTATCCTGTTCCATTGATCTGAGTATGTATCTTCTTTCATCAGTATCATTTTTTTTTCTTAAGTAGGGGTCCATGCTCAGCGTGGAGCCCAATGTGGGACTTGAACTCACGACCCTGAGATAAAACCTGAACTGAGATCAGGAGTCGGACACTTAACCCACTGAGCCACCCAGGTGCCCTACCAATATCTTAATTATTGTGCCTTGTAGAAGTCTTCAAGTATGGTAATATGAGTTCTCCTACTTTGTCCTTTCTCAAAATTGTTTTTTTCTAATATATGAAATTTATTGTCAAATTGGTTTCCATACAACACCCAGTGCTCATCCCAAAAGATGCCCTCTTCCATGCCCATCACCTACCCTCCCCTCCCTCTCACCCCCCATCAACCTTCAGTTTGTTCTCAGTTTTTAAGAGTCTCTTTTGCTTTGGCTCTCTCCCACTCTAACCTCTTTTTTTTTCCTTCCCCTCCCCCATGGGTTTCTGTTAAGTTTCTCAGGATCCACATAAGAGTGAAAACATATGGTCCCTGTCTTTCTCTTTGACATTAAAAAAAAAAAAAAGGTCAGTTAGTGGCCATAATTTTATTATAATTCCAATACACAGTTAAAGGAATCTGGGCTCCTTGCAGAAATGGTTGCTTTTAAGTGAGGGGTAGGGATATACAATATGAGCCTGGAGCATGTGTATTACTAGAAAACAGGGGAGTGCTTCAAACAACGGGGTGTGTCAAAGGGATCGAGAGACCAGACGAACAAATTCCCAATGGCTAAAGCAACTGCAATTTAAGCAACAAAATAAAGTACTATTGGACTATAAACCAAAATATAAAACAAATATCCATCAGTCCATAACAGTATAAAAGAATTGATCAAATAAATACATGGGGGCAATGAGACAAAATTTGCATGAAGAATCCCAAATACAATTCCAAGTATAATTTTACTCCTGCTTCAAGGAGAGGGGCATAACTCCTCTCTGTGTAAGTACGCACTGCACATCATGATTTCCTTCCAAAAACTCATTACAGAATCATATGGAAGGGGAAACAAAGAAAAACTTTACAATGGAAAACCTGACAAATATTACCGGACTGAACAAAATTATCATCAACAGTGACAGGCCATATTCATAGCATGCACTCTTTTTATTTTTTTTATTTAACTCATTTTTTTCTCTCACTTTTGAGAGACTGAAAGAGACAGAGCATTAGTGGAGGAGAGGCAGAGAGAGAGAGACACAGAATCTGAAGCAGGCTCCAGGCTCTGAGTTGTCAGCACAGAGCCCAACACGGGGCCTGAACTCACGAACCCTGAGAGTGACCTGAGCCGAAGTCGGACCTGAGCCCAAGTCAGACGCCCAACCCACTGAGCCACCCAGGTGCCCCCATACCATACATTCTTGATATAATATGATAAAACTTCCTCTGTACCTGTGTGGGCTTCCTCCCCAAACTTACGACCTCAGTCTACGCATGAGAATAATATCAGACAAATCTCAACTGAAGGATATATTTTTAAATACCTAGAAAGTACTCCTCAAAACTATCAAGATCACCAAGAACAAGGAAAATCTGTAACACCAAGGGAGAACTTAAGAACAGATGACAGCTAACTCTGATGTGGTAACATGGATGAGATCCTGGAATAGAAAATCTGAGTAAATTATGCATTTTAAATAACAAAAAATATATCAGTTTTGCCTTCTTAATTATAACAAATATGCAATACTAATATGGCATGTTAATATAGGGGATTGAGTGCAGAATATTTGGGAACTCTGTACTATCTTTGCATCTTCTTTCTGTGCATTTAAAATTGTCCTAAAAATAAAGTGTATTTAAAAAAGTAAAATCAGAATGTAAGTGATGACAAAAAAAAAAAATCTTACTGGATTTCTGATTTGGAATGCCTTAAATCTTAGATCAATTTGGAGAGAAGAGAAATCATAACCATTTTCAAGCTTCCCATCCAGGGCCATAGATAGTATAGTTATCAATTTACTTGTCTTAATTTCTCTTATAAGTGTTTTTTTTTAATTTTCAGCATATACATGGTACATACATTTTGGCACATACACACTATTAATTTAATGGGATACTGTAACCAAATCAATGTGAGTTTGCTCCTTGGTGAGTCACAAAAGGAAATTACACTGAGTTGTCACATAAAGGAAACTTTGTTTGCAGCAAATAAGGAGATCATGGGGAGTAACTTCCAAAGTCGTGACTCCCCAAACAAGGGTGAATAGGTTGCTTTTCTTTTTTATTTTTCTTTCTTTTTCTTTCTTTCTTTTTTTTTTTAGACTTAGGATGAAAAAGAGGATCCACATCACCATATGTAGAGGAGGGCATGAGGTCACACATGCACCTTAAGGAAACAGGCCTCCACACACACTGTGTGTTGTGTAAATAAGGCTTGTGCTCTTCACTGGGGGGAGATTTTAGTATTATGAAGTACAGATATTATCAATCATTCTAGAGGTCACTCCATGGTCCATCTGAGCAGGTGTGAGTCAGGGTGACACTCAAACTGGTTCGAGGGATCTAGCAGGCTGAAGCTTTTGTCAGAACAGTCATTGTTGCTTGGGGGGGTGGTATTGCTTTCCACCTGCCAGAGTTAAGAGAGAAACTGGAAAGAAGATGCCCTTAAGGGAAAATGTGGGACAAAGTTCGCGGAGTATAAGCTGGTGGGCAGTAAAGGTCAGGTCTTAGGGTCTAGCATGTGACAATACCACTGTAAATGGTATTTTTATTTCAATTTCCAATAGCTTATTTTTAGCATATAGACACATTACTGAATTTCACATACTGTCCTATATCTGGAACCAAAATAAACTCACATATTAGTGTTAGGAGGAATGAGGCGAAACGCTGGGATTTTCTATGTTGGCAATTATGTCCTTTGCAAATGGGTGTCGTTCCTTTTTGCAATCCAATCTGTATCCCTTTTTTATTTCTTGCGTATCGAACTAAAATGGCCTCCCTTGGCTTGGTGAAGAGGGGTGATGAGTCCAGATATCTTTGCTTCTTTACCGGTGTTAAGGGAAAGCACTCAATCTTTCACTGCTCAGTAGATTACTAACTGGAGGGTTTGTTTCTTTCTAATGTCATTATCATATGGAGGAAAATCTCATTCTTACTTTACTTATTCCTAGTTTACTGAGATGATTTATCATGAAATGATGGTGACTTTGGGGTGCTTTACCTGCATCTACTAAGGCTATCATGTGGTTTTCCTTCCTCAGCCTATCATTCAGGTAAATCACCCCAATTCATTAATCTTGCACTTGTGGAATAAACCCCACTCCATCATGATGTATAATCTTCTCAATAAATTGCTCCCTGCAATTTGATGTGCAACTATTTGTTAGGAATTTTTGCTTGTTTTGTGCACATGAGCTGTGGATTCTTGGCTATCTGGTTTCACTATCCAAGTAACACTGGCCTTACAGAATAAGTTGGAACATTTTCAATTTTCTTCTGTCTCCTAAAACACGTTTTTTTTTCTTTTAAAATTTTATTCTTTATTCAGTAAATATTTTCTAGAATTCACCAGAGAACCCATCTGAGGTTCTCTCTGGAATGTTTTAACTACAAATTGAATAGCTCATCTTAGATATACAACAAGTTCAGGTTATCAAATTCTTCTTAAATGTGTTTTGGAAGATCAATTTTTTCCAGAAATCAATGTCTTTTAGGTTTTGGAATTCATTGGCAAAAAATTCTTCATCATGTTCCCTTGTAATCATCAGTAAATCCTTCAATGTCTGTAATAATGCTGCTCATTCATGCTTCAAATTGGCCATTTATGCCTATTCCTGATCAGTCCAGCTGGAGGTTTATCACTGTTGTCAGTGTTTGCAAAACTCACTGTTATATTTGTTTTATTATTTCTTTTATTTCCAATTTCACTTATTTCTGCTCTTCATTTTGTGATTTCCACCTTTATTTGATTTGGGTTTTATGTCTTTTCCTTATTCGACTTTCTCAAGGCAGAAGTTGTGATTCTTGATTGGAAAAGCTGCTTCCAATGTAAGCATTTTCCCTGTGAACACCAAACGAACTGCCTCCACATATTTTGATCTCTTGATGATTTGCTCTCATCCAGTTCAAACTATGCCAAATTTATCCTTTAGAACAAACAATTCTGAGGGGAGGAAGAATTTACTCCAACGGAGTAAACTAAAGAGTTTCAAATGGAGCTTGACCTTGCCACCTCACTTTTAAACTTCTTGCCTCCACAACAATGAAAAAATCAATGTATGTTGTTCAAAGACACCCAGGTTGTGGTAGTTGTCATGGCAGCCCAAGGGATCACTACAACACCCTGTAACCAGCACCGAGATTACTACACCCCATATTATCAGCACCTGAGTTGCACCTTGGACATGGTTTCTTTCCAAGCATAACGTTGCACCATGGTAAAGACTAGTCATTTCCCATTACTATTCGTTTTAGGAATAATCCATATGGCAGGAAATTTTGTCCTCATTTCTAATAGCATAGGTTAGAGTTACCTGGTGTAGAACCTTATAAATAACTGGAATGTTATAGGAGGAGTGATTTTGTGTCTGGGTTTTTTTCTTGCTCAACTTAAGTTTGTGCTTTTAATCCACAAAGACACGGACAGAATGAAGAGAAATACCATAAACAGGTGCTCAGAGACACAAATAACAGGACATCATAAATTGAAGTGAATCAAATAAACATTTTTTTTAACTGGTGAAGATTTTATTGGCGAAACCAAACAGACTGATAACACGTTGCAGTGGTAACCAAGAGAGGAAGCAGGAATTCTTGAATGCTGCTGACTGCAGATAGAGAGGTAGAGCATCTATTGTAATATTCAACGTCTATGCAAATTTAATGTAGACACATTTTGACACAGAAATGACACTGCTAGACATTTACCCTATATATACGCTCTATGGCAAGTAAAACAGTACAAAGTGCTTTCATCCACACAATTCTAAAATTCTGGGACAAACCTAAACATCCATTGGAAATAAAATATTTATCAGTGTAACATTTGCAGAAATTTATACAAGTAATGCAGCTACCTATGTACTGATATGGAACACACGCGTGGTACATTTTCAACAGAAACATAAAGGATCGTTACTGTCGTTTGTAGCCACATAACATTTTGTTTAGCAGACGGCCTGTGTATACTTGTACTTTACTAGAATACCTCTGGAATACTATATAAACCAGTTACACGTGTGCCTCTGAGGTGGCAACCAGGTGAATAGAGGACAAGATGGTTGGGAGCTTGTGTTCATCGTTTAGGACCTCTTATACTGTGAACATTGCAAATGTATTCACTACCTATTTGAATCAAGATCTTTTAGTTATATTTTAAATGTAAAGTCTTACACTAAAATTTTTTCACATTCTCTGATGCAATGGTTCTTGAAATTTCAAAAAAAAAAAAAAAAGAAGCTTCATTCCTGGATGGTTGATTTTACTATTTCTAAAATGTACTCTTTTATCCATGCTGAGGGATGTGTGAAAGATCATAATCCTTCATACGCCATGCATAGTTGACTAATTTGAGTGAACACCCTGTTTTTCCTCACAGCTGTTAAAGAATGAAAATAGTGAACATTTGATCACAGCGCTTCTTTAATTATCAGGGCCAGAGAACTCCTTTTCACAAATGTAACGGAAGCTTTTACTACAATCAGCACTGTAAATATTTGATGGTTTCAGGTGTCCACATTTCACATGAGATAAACTCTGTTGGAAATTCCTGCACCAGAAAATAAATTCATTTTAGAAAGACATTTCTCAGGCAAAATTTATCACAAATTGAAAACATTTGTGCAGTTATTTCAATGGCCTTACAAATGTTGAGAGGGACATAGAGCGTTAAGATCAGGAAGCATAATTGTCTCTAAACCTAATGAAATGTTGCCAATGGACCACTGGAACTAGTGAAGAAGTACAAAGGGTAGTGTAGACTGTGAGGTAGAGGGAGTTATACATATACACTTGAAATATGCTCCTAAGACTCCTGACACGTCTGGGAAGTGATCATATAAAGAATGTGTATGAAGTGGTACACTGAAATTACATATAAACATATTTCCAAGTGCCTATACTTCAGATTGATGTGCCCAGAGCAAGCAATTCCACTGCTAGCCTCACTTTGAGCAAAAAGGGTACTGATTTGCCTTTAAGATAGTGTGCACTTTTTCTCCACTGAGCCTAATGTCTTCCACACCAAACGAAGCATTAGACGTCGGTGAAATTGGGCAATGAGAATAAGGAACCTGGATTTTAAATATGAAGTCTGGGCTACACTGTCCAGAAAAAAAACGTTTCTTAGTTTTAATTTTCACCCAAATCTTCATGAATCTGATGGGAAGTAACCATTTCAAGAAATAAAATGGAGGTGTCCCCAACTTTTTACATTCAGCTGTTGTTTCAGTAGAACTTCTTTGTAGGGGGTTCCATTGCCCTCCCTGCCCCTTCATGGGTTTCCTTCTGTCTCTTGAAACACTTTTCTCGGTGATGTTTTCTGGTTATCCTCTTGTCCCCTTATCTTAACATGACCTTAAACATGAGGGTGTCCGAGGGTTCAGCCCTTAGATTCCCGAGAATCAACCCAACCTCGCACTTGTCACACTGTCTATTCACTGCTGCACACAACATTTGCAACCCAGGCACAGACCTATCACCTGATCGGCATGATCATCTATCACAAGGCCCATGCGACACCCCTGTACATACCTAAATGCTTAACAGTTTTACTAATATTGTATCTAAAACTGAATTCCAAATATGCCTTATTAGCGTGCATGGGAACGTCATTCTTCCCACTCTTGGACCAAAACCCTTGACACCATCCCTGATTTGTCCGTCTCACACACATCTTTGGAACAAGTGTAGAATCTGGCCACTTGGCCATCTCAGCTCAACAGACTGTCCAGAGTGCGTCTCCAAAGCAGGGAGCCAGCTTTTGTCCCTCCTCCGCTTAAAACCCTCTAATATCTTCTCATGACCCTCATGAACCAATCCAAGATCTTACATTTTTCTGATCCCTACATGCTCTCATCGTCATTCCCTCTCTGACCTACTTCTCTCCCACCTCGTTCCCCTTGCTCCAGCATCCCAGGCCTTCTTGCTATTTCCTCAGGGATGCTAAGGACACTACTACTGCTGGGATGCATTTGTATCAGCTAATCCACATGCCCTGCTCACTCAACATGCTGTACGAACTTTATTTCTCAAGGAGTCTGTCCTGACCACTCCACTGAAAGCAGTGAAATCTCTCCCTCTTTCCTTCATACACAAAAGACACTTTGCACTATAGCAAAAAGGAAGAGATTTCACATCACTCCATAGCATGTATCACCCCCTAATGTGCCATGTAATTCACTTGGCACATTGAGATTGTCGTCGCTCATCACCAAGAGCTCCATCAAGCCTGCATTGGAATGTACTATCCACAATGGCAGAGGACTGTAGCGTGTTTCATTCACCACTATAGCTTCAGTGGCTAGAAGGGTGCCTGGCACATTGTGGGCCATCAATAAGCAGCCTGCTAAGTAGCCCATGTTTCTCATACTGGCCCCCATGTTACCTAGATTTAGTTACAACGGATCACTTTTCTTCATTTTCTAAACTCATTTCGTAGACATCAACTGACAAACCCATGTGATTTATTAATGAAACAGGGCTACCAGAAATTCTTGTGGACTTGTGCTAGACAATAACATGTAGGATATTAAACACCACATTAAAGCTGCAAGATTACTAAATGACTCCTTTGGAAAAGCTCTTTTGTTGTTGTTGTTCTCGAATGATACCAAACAAACAGGTACAAATTTCATGTACAGAGGAGGCTGGCTGTAGCCACGTTTCTTTCCTCATTACCTTTTTACTATTTCCTGCAACCATATCTGTGGACGTGTTTGTATCATAAAATACAAGATACAAAAGCAAAATGTCATTTCACTGGGTTTGGCAGGACCTCCATTAAAGAACATGGAATAAATCATGCTCTTTGGGTCTCTTGAGGTCTTAGATTTGCATTCAGTTGCCGATCTAAGAAGCGAGATCAAATGGAATGAACGATATTCCCTAAGTCCCCAAGGATCTGTTCCTCTTCTTCACCAATAATCTACCAATCCGTTACTGAGCAGGAAAGGGAGCAAAGCCATGAAATGAAAACTTACAGCTTCTGAGATAAGGGTGAGCCATCCAGCCATTGCCAGGGATACCTGCCTTCTTGAACCTTAATTAATCCAATCCAATGATTGTATTTTATTTTTGATTGAATAAGGACCTGTGAGAATATTGGAATTATGAGTATTATTCATAGCGTCAGTGAAAACATCATACCCACAGAGGACTCATAAATAAAATACCGGGCACTTTTATCTTCAAACACTTTTATGATAAATGGAACAAGCAGGTTCATTTCTGCATGGGGTAGAGAAGACACAGGAATGGAAATGCTTCAGTGAAAGACTCACCCAAGTCTTTGTGACTGGATCCAAGATATCAGCAAAGGGGCAGGATGGACTTAGAAAAAACAAATCTCCCCATACCATCAAGTAGAGAGATAAATATGATGGCACTAAATCAGGAACTTTCTTCATCATAAGTCGCCTTAAAGCATGTAAAAGACAAGCCTCAAGTCTGGCGATATATGCAATAATTTACAGAATAAATATGTATTTCTAGAAATAAACAAGGAAAGAACTACCCAATAAGAAAAAAAATGGACAGGGGGATCCTGGGAAGATGGCGGCATAGGAGGACGCTGGGCTCACGCGCGTCCTGCTGATCACTTAGATTCCACCTACACTTGCCTAAATAACCCAGAAAACCGCCAGAAGACTAGCAGAACGGAGTCTCCGGAGCCAAGCGCAGACGACAGGCCCACGGAAGAGGGTAGGAAGGGCGGCGAGGCGGTGCGCGTTCCACGGACTGGTGGGAGGGAGCCGGGGTGGAGGGGCGGCCCGCAGGCCAAGCAGAGCCCCCGAGTCTGGCTGGCAAAACAGAGGGGCCTGACGGAGTGTGTTCCGACAGCAAGCGGGACTTGACATCTGGAAGGTTATAAGCTAACAGCTCTGCTCGGAAAACGGGAGGCCTAGAGGACAACGGGAGGGAGAGGTGTTGAGCCCCAGACGACAGAGCTCGTCGTGGCGGGGAACAAAGGCACTCACCAGCGCCATCTCCCTGGCCCATCCCACAGCCAAAATCCCAAAGGGAACCGGTTCCTGCCAGGGAACTTGCTTGCACTGCGCAAACACCCAAAGCTGTGCTTCTGCAGATCCGTCCCTCATCCCTCGGGCGGGTCTGACACCCTCCTGGTGCCGCAGGGCCCCTCCCGAAGCAGATCTCTGAAGGAAAGGCGAGTTGAGCCTACCCCTCCTGCCCCCGTGCACCTTGCCGATCCACTCCAGCTAATACACCAGATCCCCAGCACCACAAGCCTGGCAGTGTGCAAGTAGCCCAGACAGGCCACGCCACCCCACAGTGAGTCCCGCCCCTAGAAGAGGGGAAGAGAAGGTACACACCAGTCTGACTGTGGCCCCAGCGGTGAGCTGGGTGCAGACATCATGTCTGACTGCGGCCCCGCCCACCAACGCAAGTTATTCAAGACAGCACAGGGGAAGTGCCCCTTAGTCCCGCACCACTCCAGGGACTATCCAAAATGACGAAACACAAGAATTCCCCTCAGAAAAACGTCCAGGAAATAACAACAGCTAACCAACTGATCAAAAATGACTTAAACAATATAACAGAAAGTGAATTTACAATAATAGTCATAAAATTAATCGCTGGGCTTGAAAACAGTATAAGGACAGCAGAGAATCTCTTGCTACAGAGATCAAGGTACTAAGGAACAGCCAGGAGGAGCTAAAAAAGGCTATCAATGAGCTGAGAAATCAAATGGAGACAACTATGGCTCGGATTGAAGAGGCAGAGGAGAGCATAGGTGAACTAGAAGATAAAATTATGGAAAAAGAAGCTGAGAAAAAGAGAGATAAAAAAAATCCAGGAGGATGAGGGGAAAATTAGAGAACTAAGTGATGCACTAAAGAGAAATAATATACGCACAATTGGTATTCCAGAGGAGGAAAAGACAGGGAAAGGTGCTGAAGGTGTACTTGAAGAAATAATAGCTGAGAACTTCCCGGATCTGGGGAAGGAAAAAGGCATTGAAATCCAAGAGGCACAGAGAACTCCCTTCAGACGGAACTTGAATCGATCTTCTGCACGACATATCATGGTGAAACTGGCAAAATACAAGGATAAAGAGAAAATTCTGAAAGCAGCTAGAGATAAACATGCTCTAACATATAAAGGGAGACCTATAAGACTCGTGACTGATCTCTCTACTGAAACTTGGCAGGCCAGAAAGGAATGGCAGGAGATCTTCCATGTGATGAACAGAAAAAAATATGCAGCCGAGAATCCTTTATCCAGCAAGTCTGTCATTTAGAATAGAAGGAGAGATAAAGGTCTTCCCAAACAAACAAAAACTGAAGGAATTCGTCACCACTACACCAGCCCTACAAGAGATCCTAAGGGGGATCCTGTGAGACAAAGTACCAGAGACATCGCTACAAGCATGAAACCTACGGACATCACAATGACTCTAAACCCATATCTTTCTATAATAACACTGAATGTAAATGAACTAAATGCGCCAACCAAAAGACATAGGGTATCAGAATGGATAAAAAAACAGGACCCATCTATTTGCTATCTACAAGAGACTCATTTTAGACCTGAGGACACCTTCAGATTGATAGTGAAGGGATGGAGAACTATTTATCATGCCACTGGAAGCCAAAAGAAAGCTGGAGTAGCCATACTTATATCAGACAAACTAGACTTTAAATTAAAGGCGGTAACAAGAGATGAAGAAGGGCATTGTATAACAATCACAGGGCCTACTCATCAGGAAGGGCTAACAATTATAAATGTCTATGTGCCGAGTACAGGAGCCCCCAAATATATAAAACAATTACTCACAACCATAAGCAACCTTATTGATAAGAATGTGGAAATTGCAGGGGACATTAACACTCCACTTACAGAAATGGATAGATCATCTAGACATACGGTCAATAAACAAACAAGGTCCCTGAATGATACATTGGATCAGATGGACTTGACAGATATATTTAGAACTCTGCATCCCAAAGCAA